>NW_017731647.1:1740140-1746170 GCF_001890085.2 Hipposideros armiger | reverse complement strand
GCGCTGGCTGCTGGCTACACACAGTAGCCCATGGCAACCCACTGCCACAGGGGCTGCAGCCTACGCCATCGCCGGCGACTCACAGCATCCCAGCTCCAGGTTGAGCTGTTGTTCAGCATCTTAGCTGTAGAGGGCAGTGTCATTGGCCCTCATATGTGGGATCCGAACCGGGGACCTCTGGCATCCCAGGCCAGTTCTTAACCATCGTGCCACTCGGCCAGCCCCTTGTTGTCACTTTTAAAAGGAATTAAAGGTAGTTACCACAAAAGTACAACCACAATAAGTAGTAGTTAACCAAACTACTATAAACCAAAAATAAAAAGGGAAGCAAACCTATCATCTCTTGAAGAATCACTTTTCCTCCTATTTTATAGTTTCCATGGAATAGTAAAAAGAAATCTGGGGGAGGTTACACAGGAAGCAAACCAAGTAGCACTGACTGTGTAATGCAAACAGACATAAATGCAGAGGCAATTTTGGATATTCGTTGATATATCTTAATACAATTACAGCCATTCAGTATAAAGTAGCATTTGATTTCAGTAGAATTGTCTCACCTGAATTATTTTTTATTTTGCTCTCTGTCCATGTTCAGCATAGTGATAATGAATGTTTGTAATTTTGACTTTGAGGGGATATATAATGAACCTGAATACTTTTTGGGATAGCTAAATGAACATTAGATTCTGTTTGGATTAGATGATGATTAATAAATGTAGTATTCTAATGATTTATTTTATTAAAGTTTTTGTAAACAGTTTTTTGTATTTGGCATATCAGTGACTTAATTTGGATACTATATTGGATACTCTGAAGTCTTGGGAAAACTGTGTTTCTGATATTCACATGCAAATATAAATATTAAAGAACACCCATTTCTAGACTATGTTTCCAACTGGCTAAATTGATCATTCTTTTTTTTCATCTTTACCAATGTGATTGATAGGTAAATATGACACTGACTTCATTTACATTTATTTATGTGTTTGGTTATCTTTTCTTAGATTCATTGATTATTTGTTTTTCTTCTGTGGACTCTTTTTCCTTTTAATTCATAGAAATTATATCACACTTACATGCTCCATGCAGTTACTCAGGACATTCAGAAAACATTGGCATAGTGAATAAATGAATTAATGTGTTTCCAGTTAGACTTCTAACTTTATTTATGGTGACTCTTCATCCATGTCTACTGAAACCTGGAAGTGAATGCTTCAGCCAGTGTTTCCTTGTTGGAGATAAAATGAGGTCAGGGAAGCCCTTTTATGCACATTTGGTTTGCCTCTTCCTAACCTGTCCACTCTTCTCGCCGTAGGGTAGTCTTTCTGGCCAGAGATATAAATTGCAGGCTGGAGAGAATAAGAGTGAGAGTAGAGGCAGGTGATGTGGGCTGTGATATTTGCTCTGATTCAGACCCTCCTCTTTTATGTTTAGGTGAGACTAGCCCTCTTCCATCTGTGGTCCGCTGCCCCTCTTCACAAATCCTCCAGTTGGCTTTAGCTGCAGTGAGGGATTCTCTGGTAATTATAGCTAGTGGCAGTGACCACTGGGCAGGCACAACTACTAATATGCCTTAATTGTCCCTCTAGCTAGCCCACAGCCTCCGCTCACCTTCAGCTCGTTATGTCTCTGAAATGAGGTTTTTTTTTTTTTTTAAAGATTTTTATTGGGNCCCAAGTTGGCACCATCATTGCACTCTTCCCGGGCGAGGCAGATCAGTCGCCGGCTTCTGGATGGCCGCTCACTGCGGCTGCTGGCTACACACGGTAGCCCATGGCAACCCACTGCCGCAGGGGCTGCAGCCTACGCCGTTGCCGGTGACTCACAGCAGCCCAGCTCCAGGTTGAGCTGTTGTTCAGCATCTTAGCTGTAGAGGGCAGTGTCCCTGGCCCTCATATGTGGGATCTGAACCGGGGCACTCTGGCATCCCAAGCCAGCTCTTAACCACCGCGCCACTCGGCCGACCCAGCAAGTTCTTTTTTGAAAGTCAAAATTTTACACTACCTTTTCTCCTGGGACTTGAGTTTCTCTTCTTTCTCTATGCAATTTTATCATAATATATGTATTTATGTTTGACAGAGTTATAAGTCTGTCTGTTATAATTTTTCTGCAGGAAAAAATATTTATTTTAATTTTAAAATTCTTGAGTTTGCAATGATAATAAGGCTATTATTAAGTTTTACAACTTTTCCTTTGGGCCACATTTTCGTTACAATTATTCCTATACAATTGTTTAAACAACGTATGTATTTACAGGGCTTAAGAATATTAGGAAACAGAAAATGTAAAATTCTTTTAGATGTACATTTCTTTATGAGATAAGTAGAGCCTTTTCCCCCTCCTATTCAGTTATATATGTCTGTTACTTACTGTTAGAGTAAGTTAGAATTCAGCATTAGTTGTTATTACTAGCTTGTTTTTTTAGTTTTTGTTGTCATGTGATACTCGGGAAACTTGTTCACAAAAGTATGTATTTTGGAATTAAAAGAATTTTCCTCAGTTCTTTGAACTTTTTCTAGATTATCAAAGCCGAATCTCATGATGAGCTATCAGAACTTTAAAAAATTTTCTTATCAGATGAGAGCTTCTTCAGGTCTTTCTTAATTTTTGTTGATCATCAAACCTCAGAACCAGTCAAAGATTTGTCACCTAGGTTTTGAAACCAGGCACCTTCTCAACAACTTGACAGTTTTATTTTCAATTTGCACCTTTACTTGTCTCTCTTGGAGTTGTTTTTTAACCGTAGGCAATGTGCTAGATAAGATTAGGAATGTCTATAATAATTTGTTTCCCAGTGATTTTCATTTATACAATATTAAGTGATCTTCACAATAGCCCTCACAATAAGACAGGTATCCATTTTTATACATTATCCACATTTCTGAATTTCTGAAATTACATTATTTGCTTGAGTCACACTGAATTAGAATCAGAAATTGATGTCATATTTTTGTTTGTAGCTTTATTGTTCTTTCTACCATATCAATTACACAATATACAATTACACAATTACTTTTAGTTTTTTAAAAGACAGAAGAGTCAAAGAGGGATATAGACAGAACAAGTGGCCTTTCTGGTATGATGTTTGAAAACTTCGAGACTTCCAGATCATCTATTTACATACATCTTTGTCTGAAATAAGATCATATTATCACCAGACTGACAGGTTGAAAATTATTGTCAAGTCTTTTTTCTTAACTACTACTCAAAAATGAGTAGAAAAATGAAAAAGCTAATTTGAATTATTCTTTTCCTGTATAAGCTTGAGAGGGCTTACTTGTTTGTTTCTCAGCTGTAGACTTTAACCTTTCTAAATTAAAAATTGTTGTCAAGGTATATTCATATTAGGATACCTTGTCAAATTAAGTAATCATAGCATCTTCTTTCCTAACAGCACTCAAACCCAGGGCATGCCGGACCCTTCCCTGTTGTGTCGGCGCATAACAACACAATCAACCCAACCAGTCCTACCACCGCTACTATGGCCAGTGCGAATCGAGGCCCCACCAGCCCGTCTGTTACAGCAATAGAGCTAATCCCCTCGGTTACCAATCCAGAAAACCTTCCATCACTGCCTGATATTCCACCCATACAGGTTTGTATTTAAGTTGAATGAGAGATTTCAAACCTCTTGTTAATTAGGGAACTAGAGTATATATTTCTGGCTGTAGCTTTTCAATTTAGATGAAACTTTTTTTGAAATTTCTGAAGAGTAGAATATTATTTGAAATTGTAAATGTTGCATGTACTAAAATTAGCACTTGTTTTAAAGTTATACGATGTCAGCTTTGCTTATCTTTCTGCCACCTCCCAGTAGGCAGACCTTGTGTTAGGTGAAGCACTCCTGGTATGAGTGTGGATCCAGAGAGGAGACCCAGGACCAAAACATGGTCATGTCTTTGTCAATTTCTGTTAGGTCCAAAGGGTAGTCTTGTGAAAACAGGTGGGGCTGAGAAAGGAAGGGGTTGGAAAGTGCAGGTATCAGGCATGTTGGGTGTACTGAGAGCGGAAGTCATAGCGAGGGGTCGAAGATGGAACATGAAGGGCCTCTGAGGCACCCTGTACCTTTCACCTGTAACTTTTTACTGAAGAAAAACATCTTTTAGTGCCTTCTGAAATTTCATTAGTTCATTTGAATCAAATGCATTTTGTTTATAAATGTAAATATAACCTTTGAAGGTTACAGAGTCATATAGGCTCATGAGTTACCATGGGAGCAAGGAGCAATGAGACTGCTAAGGCATTGGGACCCTTGACTGTCTCAGTGATTCCTGTTATGTATTTTATTGTATTTAATGGATTTCTAAGAGTGAGTCTTAATGGATGTTTCTACAACTCCAAAACTGTTTCAAAATCACTAACTCATTGTAAACCCTCTTAATTTGTTTGTTTCCCTGATATTAGAAGAGATCTTCTATGGCTAAAAATGGTAGTTGTATTGGTGCTGAGAGTACTGGACTATATAGAATGGAAATTTTTGGAATATATCTATAAAAAATAAAATTTCTAAGTTGTAAGCTTATCATTTACAAAGAGCTTTCACAGGCACTATATCAGTTTAATGTTTGAATCGTCTCCTATGATATATAATATGCCTATTTTATGGATGAGGTTGGTGACTTTCTCAGTTACCCAGTAAATGGAAAAGTTGGACTTCAAAGCCCAGACTCCTGATTACAAGTAGTTCTCTCCCCACTATTGTAGATACAGCAGGGAGGTAGTTTGTAGGCCTGGAAAGGTATGGTGTTGAGGGTCTTTGGGCAACCAGAGAGAGGTATGTACAGTGTAAAAGGAGTCATTCAAGTTTTACTAAGCACTTACTGTATGCTAATGTGTTTGGATGTTAAGGATAAAAAGATAAACAAGACTTGGTTCCAATTCTTCAGGAGCTTTCAAAAGGAGAAGGAAGGTTGCTAATGTCAAACTTAACATAATTTGTAGGGTCGCTTTGACCTTGGTTCAGTTCTTTCTCACACAGACCAGATAGTGGAAGTGCAGATGCTCCACATCTTTGAAAAGCTTGGCATCAAAAGGAAGTGAGTGCATATTAGACTTTCCTTGTCATCTTGCCCTGAAGAGCTTTGAGGTTAAGACAAGAAGCTCCGGAATGTATCCCCTTACTTAGAGTTTTGGTTTTTAAGTAGAGTAGGAGGAACAGAATTCACGCCATCTCCTGTGAACCTTCTCTTCCTTGCAGACATGCTGACCTTAGTTTTATTTACTGATTTATTAAAGTATCATCTACTTTAAAAAATTGAGATATAATTCACACACCATAAAACTTTAAAAAATGTACAATCCAGTGGTTTTTAGTATATTCTCAAGGTTGTGCAAACAGCACCACTGTCTAATTCCAGAACATTTTCCTCACCCTGTAGGAAACACTGGACCCACCGTCAGAACCCCTGGAAACCCCTAGTTCACTTTCTGTTTCTATGGATTTGCAGACATTTGTATTACTGGCATTATACAACATGTGGCCCTCTGTGCCTGGCTTGTTTCACTTAGCATGACGTTTTCCAGGTCCATGCATGTTGTAGCATATATTAGTACTTAATTCCTTTTTATGGCAGAATAGTCCATTGTATGGATATATCCCTTCATCAGTTGATGGACATTTGGGTTTCCACTTTTTGGCTGTTAGGAATAATGCTGCTACAAGTTTATAATAATGTGTGTGCAAGTTTTTATGTGAACATAGATTATCAGTTCTCCGTCGTGAATTTCTAGGAATGGAATTTCAGAGTCATATTGTGAGTGTGTTTACGTTTTTAGGGAACTGCCAAACTTTTCCACAGTGGCTGCACCATTTCACATTCCCACCAGCAGTGTATAAGGATTTTAGTTTCTCCACATTCTTGGCAACACTTGTCACTTTTTTTTTTTTTTTAAGATTTTTATTGGGGAATTGGGGGATGGGAACAGTGCTAGGGAATTGGGGGAAGGGGAACAGACAAGTTGGTGTCGTTTTATTCTTCAGTCTAGTTGTGGAGGACGTTGCTTCACTGGCCCAAGTTGGCACCATCATTG
>NW_017731647.1:1731415-1738140 GCF_001890085.2 Hipposideros armiger | reverse complement strand
AGGGCAGTGTCACTGGCCCTCATATGTGGGATCCGAACCGGGACCCTCTGGCATCCCAAGCGAGTTCTTAACCATCGCGCCACTCGGCCGGCCCTGACATGAGGTTTTTAAGGCCTTTAATGAAAAAAAACTTTGTTAATAAGAAAGGTCTATTTACTTTTTTTTTAATTGAGGTATAATTGACATATAACATATTAGTTTTAGGTGTACAATATTGTGATTTGATATTTTTGAAATGATCACAAATGAGTCTAGTTAATATACATTACCATATATAGTTAAAAAAATTTTTCTTGTGATGAGGACCTTTAAGATTTACTCTCTTAGCAACTCTCAGATATGTAAGAGTATTGTTAACTGTAGTCACTGTTGTACTTTACCTCCTCATGATTGATTTATTTTATAACTTTTAACCCCCATTACCTATTTTGCACACCCACCACCCATCACCCCTGACAGCCACAAATTCTCTGTATCTGTCTATGGGCATGTTTTTGTTTTGTTTTTAGAGTCCACATTAAGTGATATCATATGGTATTTGTCTTTCTCTGACTGATTCCATTTAGCATAATACCCTCTAGGTCCATCTGTGTTGCTACAAATGGCAAAATTTCTTTTTTTAAAAAAATTTCTGAATAACATTTCATTTGTATACATACTACATCATCTTTATCCATCATCTAGTGATGGAAGTTTAGATTGCTTCCATATCTTGCCTGTCCCCAGCAATTCTGCAATGAACATAGGGGTGATTTTGTTTTCTTTCAGATAAATACCCAGAAATGGAATTGCTGGATCGTATGGCAGCTGTTTTTAATTTTTTGATGAATCTCCATAGTGTTTTCCATGGAGGCTGTGCAAATTTACAATCCCACCAGCAGTGCACAAGGGTTCTCTTTTCTCCACATCCTCTCCAGCACTTGTTATTTGTTAATTTACTGATGATATCCAGTCTGACAGATGTAAGGTGATAATCTTATTGTGGTTTTTAATTTACATTTCTCTGATGATTAGTGATGTTGAGCATTTTTTCATGTTTGTTAGCCATCTGTATGTCCTCTAGAGAAGTGTCTATTTAGGTCCTCTGCCCATTTTTCATTTGGATTGTTTGGTTTTTTGGTATTAAGTTGTATGAGTTCCTTATATATTTTGGATGTTAATCCCTTATTTAGGGTTTTTTTGTGGCTGCATATAAATTTTAGGATTAGTTCTAATCCCAATTGATTTTGTATCCTGCAACTTGACTGATTTTACTTAATAGTTTTAAGAGTTTTTTTGGCGCAGTCTTTAGGATTTTCTTTATATGATATCATGTCATCTGCTAATAGTGACAGTTTTACTTCTTCCTTTCCAAGTTGGATGCCTTTTTTTTCTTTTTCTTGCCTAATTTCTCTGGCTAGGTCTTCCAATACTGTGTTGAATAAAAGTGGCACAAGTGGGTATCCTTGTCTTTTTCCTGATCTTAGAGGAAAAGTTTTCAGCTTTTCACTGTTAAGTAAGATGTTGGCTATGGGCCTGTCATATATGGCCTTCATTATGCTGAGGTATGTTCCCTGTACTACCCACTTTGTTGATAATTTTTTATTATAAATGAATGTTGAACCTGTTTACTTTTTAGGAGAGTCTTCCCTTGCCTGTGAAATGTTGTGGGCTGCTTCATTCTGATCAATTTGTCTATCAGTCTGATTCTACCTTGGTTTATATATGTATAGTTTCTTCCAAAGTTTTAGCTTTAATGCCATCTTTTCCTGTTTTATAGTCATGAAAATCTGTGATTTTTGAGAGCAAAGGAGGACAAGTAATTTTCTGTTTTCAGTTTTCTGTTGAATGAGAAGTAGATTAGCATAAAAAGTAAATCTTGCCTCTAGCGGGAGAGAAGATTAGAAGGGGCAAGTAGGGGTACAGACAGACCAGCAAGCAAGAAGATTAGCAGTTATTTCAGTAAGAATAATTGACCATCTCTTTCTTATATGGAATAGTGTAAACTTTTACTTAAGGTAATTTTCATAATTAAACAGTATCTGTTTACTATTTCTTACATAAATATTTTCTCATTCCATCATCATAGTTCTCAGTGTAGTTGGATGTTTTAAAGGTAGGAGACTGAAGTTCAACTGGGAATCAGCCCAAAGTCACAGTGCCAGGTCCAATGGCTTTAACCTACTGCCTATAAATGAGAAAAGGGCTCAGTTCTACTGTTAGCTGCTCCTTTTTGTGTGTGTAATAAGGGACCTTATATCTCAGGCTAAGGGCTTTCTGCTGAGTATAAAGACTATTCAAAGCTTTAAAGTGAGGTATTGACATGATTAAATTTCTCTTTAGGTGAATGACTCTGTCAGGACTATTGAACTAAAGGGAGGAAGATGGGACAAGGATACTGAAAAATCAGGACCCTGCCTCAACTTTGAGCAAAGGCAGACATGTCAGAGTGTGTCAGAGCTATTTTCACAGAACATCAGGGATTTAGTGGATTGTTGGGTTTTGTCTTGATGTGCCAGGTATTCATTGAATAATATTAATTTTAGTGTTATTCACATAAAGTTTATACTGTGTGGATCCTCAGAGGAGCCTAAGGAAGCAACAATTAAGCCAAGTTTGATATGGGATAATCTGTTTATTAGTAAACTGTAAACATAAGTGATTATACTCATGAAAGTAACTTTTCTGTTTTAATCAAAGCAGATTAATCTTTTTGTTTTTTCTCTCTTTAGTTGGAAGATGCTGGTTCAAGTAGTTTAGATAATCTACTAAGTAGATACATCTCAGGCAGTCACCTTCCCCCACAGCCTACAAGTACCATGAATCCCTCTCCAGGCCCCTCTGCCCTGTCTCCAGGATCATCAGGTAAAATCACCTGAGGTACCGCCTCATTTCTTTACCACCTTAGACAAGTATCTCTCAGTGTATGTATTAGTCAGGGTTTACCTGAAAAACAGAACCAGTAGGAGGGTTGTGTGTGGGGAGCGGGGAGGGGGAAATGGCCGGGATGTTAAGGAATTAACTCATATGATCATTAGGGCTGGCAAGTTGGAAATCTGCAGGGCACATCTCCAGCTGGAGACCAGGGAAGGAGTTGACTGGGAACCTCAGTCATTTCTCTTAAGGTCTTCAACTAATTGGATGAGTCCTGCCCACATTATGGAGGTTGATCTCCTTTACTCAAAATCTACTGATTTAAATGTTAATCACATCTAAAAAATAACTTCATAACAACATCTGGACTGGCATTTGGCCAAACAACTGGGTGCTATATTCTAGCCAAGTTGACACATAAAATTAACAATCTCAGTAGCATATGTTTTTTTCCTGATTGCTCTTTCCAATTATTTTTCTTCAAATACTATTGGCAGACATCACATGAAGAGATACGAATATTGATCTGTAATGTGTACCTCTCCCCCCAACCCCAGCTGTATTCATGTTCCCTGCTGGGGTTGTAGATGCATTTATTCCCCATGTCGTATATTTTATGATATAGATGGTCAGTTGAAGAGTTCCTTGGTTTCAACCCAAGTTTAAAACACTTTGTAAAAAAACGAAAAATGGAAAAATTGTTTAAAAAAAAAGAATTGAGGAAAGGCAAGTGAATTTTCAAATTGTCATTTTAAAACAAAAACTTAAATTTATTGTAAACTAGTAAACTGTGACTATGAGGTGTAGATCTCTTCCAAAATCCTGGGTGTTTCATTGACCCTCTTACATTAGTGAATGATTAAAGCAATTCCCAGTAGGTTGATGATGCAGAAGTGGTTACAGAATACATTTTTCTGGTGTAAATTAAATGTTATTTCTTTCGTATCGAAACAGACCACCTCTTTATTTCTAGAGTACCAGTAGTCCAATTGTAAGTGTGGGTTTTGCATGAGATGCATTGTTAATACATTTTTTGAGTTATATCATTTTTGAGGTTTAATATAATTATTCTAAAAGAAAGAAATAATATAGGAATGTAGGGTATTTACCAGATGACTTGGGGCAGGACAGAAAATTGCTTTCTCTTGATCTATGAGTTTTCGTTGGTTTGATAGTGTTGTTCTGAGGAGGAATCTGAGAATGATGCTCAGCAGAGAGAAATTGGTTGATGTGGACCAGCAATTGCACATGCTCCCTGACTTTTGAGAGGAAGACTAGATATGATTTCCAAGGATTGCAAAATTGCATTAGATTCATCTTGAATTCTGTGACCAGTAGGACAATTCTGAACATTTTCTGTATTGATGTTTGTTTTGACTTATTGTTTGCAGGTTTATCCAATTCTCACACACCTGTGAGACCCCCTAGTACCTCTAGTACTGGCAGTCGAGGCAGGTGAGTATTACATTATTAATAGCTATATTTTTCCTTTTTATTAATAAAAATTTCAAATATGTATTTTAAAAAGTAGAATATTACAGTGAACTATTTTCTTTTAAATTATTTTTTTCAGTTACAGTTGACATTCAGTATTATTTTATATTAGTTTCAGGTGTACAATGTAGTGGTTAGACAATTATATAATTAATTTCTAAGTGACCCCCCCCATTAGTCTAGTACCCCCCTGTCTACAGTAATGCTTATGTACTTTCCACCCAGCTTCAACAATTACCAAGTTATTGCCAGTCTTAAAAGATAAGGATTAAAAATTTTATAGCCACAGAACCATTATCACACCTATAAAGAATTTAACAGCTAATTCTTTAACATCAATTGAAATCCAGTTAATGTTCACATTTCCCAATTTTTCCCATAAATGCCTTTTAAAACATGGCTTCTTTGAATCAGATTAAATAAGCCCTCTTCATTGCCATCTACAGATGTGTTGAGGTCAAAATCAGTGTATTTGTGGAAGAAACATTGTTTCTCCTCCAGAGTTTTGTCCATCTTGCTATTTAAATACATTGCCTGCTGTTTTTTCTCTGATTGGTGTTTAGATTAGATTCAGGTTTGATTTTGGGGGAAGGGGTCGAGGAGCATACTTCATTGGTGTGGTGTGTACTTCATCAGGGGCACACAGTGTCTGGTTGTTTTTGTTTTGTTTTGTTTTGTTTTTGTGGAGGGTAGTGTCACCGGCCCTCATATGTGGGATCCGAACCGGGGCCCTCTGGCTTCCCAAGCCAGTTCTTAACCATCGCGCCACTCGGCCGGCCCAATGTCTGGTTGGTTTTACTGGTTTGTTTGCCAATAGCAAGTTTTAATGATCACTACCTAACTCTACAGTTTATTTTTTTTACTGGTTTAAAAATGATACCTTTTAATTGTTGTATTATTCCTTCTTTGTTATTTTAGAATACTTCTGTAAAGAGAAACTTGTTGTCATCAACTATTTAGTTATAGGAAAGGTAGAATGAATTGATTCTTTATTTACCTATTTTCATAATAATGAGTTGATTTCCCAGCACCCTTCAACAGTGACCAATGAGCTTTATTATTTTTAACTTTATGAACTCTCATATTTGGATACTTTATATGATGCTTAAATATATTTTCATTGATGCTTAAAGTGTTTCATCTTGGGCCTGTCAGAGCTTTTAAAAGCTGGTTCCTTAGTTCTTTTGCTGTAACCCTAGTAGTCTCAGAAAGGTTATTGTTTACTGTTATGAAATGATGTTCCAGGTTTGTCTTGTATGTTTCCTGCCTTAGGCTTGGAATCAGCCGTTTCTCTAAGAAATCTGGTCACGCTAGTGAGGAAATGATGCTTGGAGACAATCTTCTGGGTAGTAGGGGCACTCACTGCTACTGAATGGTTCATTGTTTCTTATGCCTTCTTGGTGGACAGAGCTAAGAAATGGGGGTGGGGAAGAGAGAGTGTTGTGTTAAGATAAAATGTAATACATGTTGACTGATTTTTATTCTTTAGTTTAAATAATTTAGTACAATGAAAGAAAGTATTTATTTAAGATATGTGAATGTTTTTTGTTTTTACGTATACGTGTGCAATATTACATTTTGAAGACTGGTCCTTTTAAACACTTGCTTGACTTTTTAATTATACTTTAAGTACATAATCAGTACTTTCTGAAGAAAAGTGTAAATGAAGTGACAAAGATGTTCATTCTTAGTAGTAATACAGTCTTACTAGTTATTCCCTTCTCTTGCCAATGGGTTTGCTCTGTGGTCCAGATAGAACCGATTAGTTGTGTACCTGTCCTTTTAGCCTATCGTCACATTGATTCAAATAAGGACGCTCGGGGTTGTTTCCTCTTCAGTATCCCCTTCTCCCAATTCCCTGCCCTCAAAAGATGAAGTAGAGATTCCTTTGAGCAGGCTTCCTGAACCACTAGTGATGTTCTTTTCTTCAGCTGTTTGGGGATAGAGAAGAATTGAAACTGCTTTCATAGAAGCAATCAGTGACCCTCTATACCACTGGCCTGGGAAAATGATTGTTCACTAGACTCCTTAAATGATTTCGTATAAGTGCCTCAGACCATAAAATGTGGGGTTTTTTGTTTGTTTGTTTCTTTAAAGATTTTTATTGGGGGATGGGAACAGAGCTGGGGAATTGGGGGAAGGGGAACAAGTAAGTTGCTGTCCTTTTGTTCTTCAGTCTAGTTGTGGAGGATATTACTTCACTGGCCCAAGTTGGCACCATCATTGCTGTCTTCCCGGGCCAGGCAGATCAGTCGCCGGCTTCTGGACGGCCGCTCACGGCGGCTGCTGGCCGCTCACGCTGGCTGCTGGCCGCTCACGCTGGCTGCTGGCTACACACGGTAGCCCATGGCAACCCACTGCCACAAGGGCTGCAGCCT
>NW_017731647.1:1682219-1731410 GCF_001890085.2 Hipposideros armiger | reverse complement strand
TTGCCGGCGACTCACAGCAGCCCAGCTCCAGGTTGAGCTGTTGTTCAGCATCTTAGCTGTAGAGGGCAGTGTTACTGGCCCTCATATGTGGGATCCGAACCGGGGCCCTCTGGCATCCCAAGCCAGCTCTTAACCAACGCGCTACTCGGCCGGCCCAAAATGTGTTTTTAAGGTCTTCTGAAAGTTGAATTTACATTTTTAAGAACTGGAAGCTAAATTTATACCATATTCCTCTTAACACCATTATGAAGAATTATCCTTATTGCCTATAAAGTTAATAAATTGGCTGTTCCTTTTCACATTAATGAACATTACTTTTCATTCATATGATTGTTTTTATGTACACCACACAAACATATAGACCTTTATTTGTTGTTGTTTATTAGCTGTGGGTCATCAGGAAGAACTGCTGAGAAGACGAGTCTTAGTTTCAAGTCTGATCATGTGAAGGTCAAGCAAGAACCTGGGACTGAAGATGAAATTTGTAGCTTTTCAGGAGCTGTGAAACAAGAAAAGACTGAGGATGGCAGGCGGAGTGCCTGCATGGTAAGGTCCCACTGGGATCAGTTGGGGATTTAATTTTGAAGGTCATGTCACTGATTCTTCCATCACTAAGTGTATTAAACTGAATAGTGGGTCTATGGATATTTATTTTTTAATTTTTATGCCTGGTGCAAGCCAAATATCTTTTTCTAACTCAACTTTTTCATCTAAGTGTCAGCTGTAATTAATCAGAAAAGACTTAATTGTATTAAGGACTCATTTCAAATTATCTTTTAGTTTGTAATTGGTTATTATTTTTGTTTATGATTTTTTATTTTTGGTTATGATTCTAAATTGGGTACTGTCTTGTTTTGAATTTATTAGTCATCTTAACAGTTACGCTGAGTCTTGGGCCACACAATATCCTTGGCTATTTTCCTGGTCCTGAAAGTTCAAGATTAAGATTGCTGACATGAAATAAGTTGATGATCAGAGAGTTTTGTGATGGGAAGATTGCCTTTGGCTTATGAATTATTAACCATTTTAGAGTTTATAAATGGAGTATTTTATAGAATTTATAGTATAGAATGAAAGAGGGCCCAAGTTTCTCTTTGTTTAGAAATTTCGATTTTGGTTTTTTTCTTCCTGCCCAGGCTTATGTCTCTTTTTATGTGTGGTTGGCACATAGAAATTTTAACTTGGGGTATTGTATATTAACTGTAGTATGTGTAATTTAGAGAGCAGCAGAGTTAGCTTGTTCAGAGCAGTGTCACCTATTCATCCACAGCATGGTTTTGAAAGTATCCCAAAAAAACTGGGTAAAAGATAATTTTTACATTTTTCAACAATCTTCCTACATTCGTAGAATGACAGGTGGGCAGAAGAATATTTCAGAATGCTTCTTAAAAGCCATGCAACAGATTCTTGAGTGAAAAATAGCATACCATAGTTAGTTCTTTGTAGGAAAAGTATAACCCTGTGCTCACTTTCCAATCAGATTGCTTAACAGTTTAATTTCCTTAGTATTGGAGTGAACCGATATCAGGGAGACTACTCCCTAAAATCATAAATTAACATGCCTAAGTAATTTTGGGGTTAATTTTATTCCTTTATGTCATTGATGTGATTTCCAAAATAATTTTAAGTTAGTTCAGTATATTTGTATACATGTTGACTTAAGCTTTAAGTACAAGATATACACACTGCAAACAGTAATGATTAGGTGATTTTTCAAGAATTTGTCCTTGTTTTCTTTTAGTTGAGCAGTCCTGAGAGTAGCTTGACACCACCTCTCTCAACCAGCCTGCATCTAGAGAGTGAGTTGGATGCATTAGCAAGCCTGGAAAACCATGTGAAAACTGAACCTACAGATACAAACGAAAGCTGCAAACAGTCAGGTCTCAGCAGCCTTGTTAATGGAAAGTCCTCAATTCGAAGCCTCATGCACAGGTCGGCGAGGATTGGAGGAGACGGCAGCAGCAAAGACGATGACCCAAATGAAGACTGGTGTGCTGTCTGCCAAAACGGAGGGGACCTCTTGTGCTGTGAAAAATGTCCAAAGGTCTTTCATCTAACTTGTCATGTTCCAACACTGCTTAGTTTTCCAAGGTACTAGTGAAATAATTGATTTTTTGGTTGTTTATTTTTATAAGCTAAAAATAATAAAGTTATTCAGGGCAGATGGCCTTCTCAACCAATGCATACATAATATTTCTATAAAACAGGGAACCTATTATTTTTTTGATATTACCTTCTAGAGAAGCTAATAGCTGAATGGTAAAATGTCTAAGATCTAAGTGGTGCTTTAATGATAAAAATAGGCCATTTCCTGGCCTTCGGTATATACTTAATGTGAACAAATTAGATAAAACTCTAAATTATGAGGGGCAGAGGTCTGGGATTTTGGAGAAAGTTAGTAGATTTCCTCTTGAGGCAGGATTTTTTAAATCTATTGCCATCAATTGTAATTGAGTCTGCCATTATTTTATTCATAAATACTCTTCAGTTTTATGGCAGCTTTATTAGATCTTACCCAAAATATAGTTTTTAATGTTTGAAAGCTCTCAAAAGGCATTTTAAAGAAAAACAAGTACTTTGTTAAAACACCTTCAATGTCTTGAATTTTTAAGAAATCGCTTCCTGTTGGCCACTATAAGCAGATAACTGGTAGGGCCTACCTGAAGCACTGTGAGGATGTCTCAGACTTTTCCTTTGATCATCCGGTTGGAGTGTCTTTCATTCATTAACTTTGTACAGTTACTGAAGTCCTTATTTAAAAGCAAAGAATTTTGGGAATAAAGAAAGATTGGGAGAAAATAAGAGCATTGTCCCCAGGCTGTTTGACTCCATGGCAGCTAAATCTGGTTTCAAGCATTAAAACAGTGGTTGGTGAACCCCCAAGGCAAGCTGATGCACCAGCTAATGCAGTGGAACAAATGTGCTGGGCTGGCTTACGAAGCTTGTAGTCTGGCTATAACTATAGTGAACTGACTTAGCTTGAGCAGTTCACTAATTTGCAGAGATTAAGTAAGTGTCTACATGTACAAGGGGTAGAGTTTGTTTTAAAAGAGTTCTTTTCTTCCTTCCATTTCACAGTTTATATTCACACAATTTCATCTTCAGTTGATTTCAGAGACCATAAAATGGTAGTCATACTTCTTCTTTCCTCCTTCCTCAACTCTTACCCCACATTTCTTTTTAAGGGAAAGTAAGTGTCCTTGGGAAAACCCAGCTTCTTTTCTGCATCTAGATAAAATTTTTACACTTCCTCTCAGATTTCTGAGAAGCAGTGATTTTAGTTGAATATTGATACCCTTTTTGAAAAATTCAGCCTTTTGGATTAGAGAAATGGTGGATATATAAACAGTGCCAGAATATTTTTCTGAAGAATTATAATTCTTACCTAAATCTTAAGAGGCAGAGTCAATTGCCAGAGATGTAATAATGACCTTGTTTTTCTTTGCTCTTTTAGAGAAGAAAAGCATGGACATTGTGGTCTTGAAATTAAGGCTTCTTATATATTTTTTTTCTTTGAATAGTAACATTTGCTGGAATGTTAGAATTTTGCCACTGAATACTTCCCTCAACGGCAGATGCTTTGTAAGGAATTGAAACTGTTGACACACATTAGTATAATCCTTAGATTTAGAATTTTCTATATGGTGGGGGGGGGGTGGAGAATGAATGTGGATGCATCACATTGGAGTTTATGGTTTGCTAGAAGTCTCGATGTAAATAAACTATAGACTGAGCAGATTTAAAGATACGGGGTATACGTGCATGTGCTTGCACATACAGCTATGTGTCTGTGTGTTCCAGGCATGTGACTGCCACGAAAATTATTTTGTTTTTGGCATGTTTCATACATGCCAGAACAGTCCATGGTACCTAAGGGATTCCATGTCCTGTGCTCTTTTCTTGTTCGTGAATATGGGGTCATTGTGATTCCTGGGGTCTGAGAACTGTTCTGATACCGTGATGACCCACTTTGTGCTATGAAGAGAGACACCTTTTGAATGCCGAGATACTGATTTTTTATGTTTCCAGAAGGCTGTTGAAGAATGGGAAAAGTTTGGGGAAGTTTTTATCACATAACTTCACTTTATGACATTTGACAAGAATAAGACCTCTTTGCCCCCCAAAAAAATGGAAAGGAAAGAAAACAAATTGGAGACTTAACCTCTAGGGAATTAGCTTGCTAGAGCAGGTTTTGTTATAATTACATGCACTAATTAATTGCCTCTTTCCCTCTTTAGTGGGGACTGGATATGCACATTTTGCAGAGATATTGGGAAACCAGAAGTTGAATATGATTGTGATAATTTGCAACATAGTAAGAAGGGGAAAACTGCACAGGGGTTAAGCCCCGTGGACCAAAGGGTAAGTGCCAGATAAGTTGATGTATTATTTGGGATTCTGTAGTTGTCTGGCTACACGGTTTTTTTTGTTTTGTTTGTTTGTTTTTAGTGTAATATACATGTAACCTGATAAATTTTTATTTTGAAATTTCACCATCTGATAGTGTTTTTATGACTTCTGAAATCTTTATCTCTAGCCCTCTGCTTGACTCTTATATTTAGCTTTCTCATACTTAACATGTCCCAACCAAAATCTTGATTTCTCATCCTCTTCTTCAAAAAGCAAAAGCAATAGGCAAGCAAATAATGACATAATAAACTGCACTCCTCCCCCAATATTTTGCATCATTTAATGATACCACCATTTATCTCTATTGCTCAAGCCAGAAATCAGTTTGAAATAAAAGAATCAGGAATGACTATAATGCCATTTTCTTACTACCCCTCGCCACTACCTTCTGAGGCAGCTATCATAGCTTTTCATCTGCATGACCATAATAATTTCTTCACTGGACTCCCTGATTCTCTACTCTTGACCTCTCACAGTCCATTTTCTGTACTGTTCATAACTTTTTTTTTTTTAATGTACACAAGTCTATCACTTCCTTGCTTAAAATCCTCTAATAGCATCTCATCATACTGAAAATGAAATCCAAAATCCTCTCCTCACTTCACTCAGATTTCTGCTGATGTGGTCTGTGGTCTGATCTCAAAAGACAAAATATCTTTCACATAGTTCTGTGGTCAGTTACAGTTGTATTTGGCTCTAGTCTGACATGTATACTTTCAAAATCCCTCCTCCACTATTTATGAAGAGAAGGTATGTGTTTAGAATGTGCAGACTTAATATTAAAATAAGTTTAAGCAATTGGAAACTATAAATGTAAAATGCATTTCAATTTATTCTGATTGTGTAGAAAGGTTCTAGAATTTGATTGAGAAGACGCAGATAGTTTTTATTTAATTTTGAACCTGAGTGGAATCATTTCAAGAAAGGGAGTATTAACATGGGTCCTGCCTGCCTCAGGGAATTACAATGAACAGCAGCAGTGATATTTTATATAGATTACCAGGTGGTCTATGAATTGTTGTGCAAAATGCTGTTGCTTTTCTGACTCCTTTCCATGTGTGTGTATATATAGTTGAGTTAATAGTAGATAAATTACCCTAGTTATCAGATAAGAACAAAGGCAGTATTTTTGATAAGTTCATTTAAAGTAGAATGGAAGATAGTCTCAAAATTAAATGTCGTCTTTGTGTATATATGTTTAGTTAGATAGCTAGTATGTAGGAGGTTTACGTTCAGTTTGTTGTAATAACACTTGATGGTGATAAAGTTGTCATTCTCAAGAATATTTTATTAGGTGGAAAAACTTATTCGGGGTTTTCCTTCCTTTTCTTGGCCCAGAAATGTGAACGTCTTCTGCTTTACCTCTATTGCCATGAATTAAGTATTGAGTTCCAGGAGCCAGTTCCTGCTTCGGTGAGTTGACCTCAGTACCTCCCTGGAGGAGAAGCCGAAGGCTTTGGCCTTAGACGGCTGCTTCTGTTAAACCCAAGGCTTCCTGCAGAATCGCCTCAGTATCTCCAGTGCTCACACTTTCTCTCCTAATACTGTTATTTCCCTCGTTCCATTATTCTGAGGGTTATATAGCATAACCCATGTAAAATGTTTTAGCACAGTACGTGATAACGTTGTAAGAACTTATTATTAATCAAAACTTTTATTAGGGCGAAATGGATGTGAGATTCACTTGTTACGACGACAGTTTGTTTTTAAAGATTTTTTTGCGGTGACGAAAATTTAATTTTCTTGTCCTTTTACTTTTAAGATGGACATAGGGATTCAGGTATAATGGAAATAATTTTGAGCCTGAGTGAAGACAATATTTTCTTTTACTTCTGCCATTAACCAGCCTTATAACTTTGGGAAAATTACATAGTTTTTTGCCTTTACTATTTTAACTGTACAGTGGGTGTATTGGACTAAACTATTTTTAAGATTCTAGTTCTATGATTCTAGGCTGTGTACCTCATGGAGAAAATCTATGTAAGTATTAATTTGCATAAAAGTATAAAATTGAATCTCTCACACTGGCTCTGCCTTCATAAGCCCTCTTTTATGAACAGTCAAGACCAAGGACGGACTGTGGGGAAATTTGGCAAGTTAGTGCTCTTTGTTTATCTTAAAGGGGGCTTTTGAAAGGCGTAAAGGCTCTGAAGTCCCATAGGAAACGAAATGCAAGAGATGCTCAGTGCATCACAAATGGGATGACAATGTGGTATACACATTTTATGTGCTAGCCATCAGTTGTTGAATTAAGATTGTATTGAATACCAGGCCAGTTGTGGAATATTAAATAGTAGGTTTATTTACACAAGAAGATGTTTTGTGCAAATAGTAATCATCTGAAACTAGGAAGCCTGTCTTATCTTTAAGTTTAGGGACTTTACAGTAGAAAATGACTTTCAAATATTTTAAAATATGAACTATTTAAAAAGCTTATCTATGTTCAGTTATTTCCCAAGGATGCAAATTTTTTGGCTGAGTGGGGCCAGAACTTCCCAGCATGATCACTAAATGGCTAATAAAAGTTTTTTTCTGGTGTTTTTATAATCTTCCTCTGTTGCTTTGGTCAGAGTACTTTGTGATATAAAGTTATATCCTCTAAAAGACATCATATTCTGATAATACATTTTGTAATCATTTTTTTTCTTTTTTTTAAAAAAAAACTCTTCATTAATCATAAAATTCTGATGAGCCACATGTCCTTAACACTAGTGGTTGGCTATCCTTGCTCATTGCTTTCTTTCCAAATGTACTTGTTAAAGACAGAACTTTGGGGCCTTCACTAACATGGAGACTTCCATATACAGTATTCTGAATTTGATTAGATTTTCATGATATGATTGGGACAGAAGAGTTAAAGTACATTCACTACACATATATTCAAAATTTGCAAGCAGCTGGCTCAATAATCACATTTTTTTCTGAAATTAATATGCTATGCATTTTCAAATTAAACATTTTAGCATTTTTGGAGAATCCTTATTTAGCCCTATTTATTTGTTTCTTTAGATACCAAACTACTATAAAATAATAAAGAAACCAATGGATTTATCCACCGTGAAAAAGAAGCTGCAGAAAAAACATTCCCAACACTACCAAATCCCAGATGACTTTGTGGCTGATGTCCGTTTGATCTTCAAGAACTGTGAAAGGTTTAATGAAGTATGTTAGCTTCCAAACTATAGAGTTTTGGATTATTAGTTTTGGTTTGCTTGCTTGCTTGCTTGCTTGTTTTGTTTTTTGGATTTTGATTTTCCTGGCAAGAGATTTTTATAATTTGATTTAAAGTTTTTTTTCTGCTTCAGTTCTGTCAAAGTAAAATTTGCATCCACAGCTCCAAAGAAGAGAGTTTACTATGTACAATTTGAAGTATATACTTACTTATAATAAATTAAGAATATTATTGAATATCCCTTACTGAACAAGTTGAGGATGGAGATAAGTATAGAAAGTAGCCTGTAGTTCAGTGTATTTTGTGAGAAATGATTATAAACAGCCTACATTTTGGTTACATTTAGGAAAGGCATTTGTACTTTGATTGTTCTTTGATTCTGTTATTGACCATATAAATATAGAACCTTAAAATCATGAAATAATCTCTGGTGGATTACTTTGAATAGTAGCCCAGAGGATATAATGTTTTCTCATCTCAGCAGTGACTCTCCTTAACTTTGGTTATGTGGTTTTTTTTTTGGTTTTTTTTTTGAGGACAAGGATGGACCATCCATACCTTGAAAAGAAATATGATACACACACACACACACACACACACACACACTTCAAGGAAATAATTCTAGTTACCTTTGGGAAAAGTCAAGTCTCAAAGGAAGATTTGTTAAAGAAGATTTGCATTATTGTAGAAAAAGAAAATGGAATTGGATGAGAATCCACAAAATCTTGAAAAAGATTAATACTAAAATTTCTTCTTTATTGCTGATGAAATTTGGGTGCCGTATGAGAGTATTACTATAATAAATCACGTTGCATCATTTAAAGTGTACTCATAGCTGCCTCTGGAGGCAGGCATCCAGGTGATTTTTTTAATTTTTAAAAAATTTATATTAGGTGAAAAGTCTTGTCACTTTTATAATAAGCACTGTGCCACAGAGAACAGAGTAAAACTTCATTCAAAGTTAAATTAATACAGTCCCAAGTATTTTGTCTTATTTTCGAATGCACTTAGATTATTTTCAAATAAATATGCTTTCATGAGCTCTATAGATAACACCTTCCAGGAAGAAAATCCATTTTCTCTGCTTTAGTGATAGTTAAATGATTTATGATTAACAAATTGCTATACAAATGGAATTCTGATTCAGGGCTTGTTGAAAGTTTGGCAGATTTTTAAAAGCAACATTTCTTATATTATTTGTTTCACATATATTTTTCTCTTCAATGATTGATGTATTCAGACCGATTTCTATTTAGATTGACCTCACTAATTCAGAATTGTGACAGTTATTGAGGTTTCACAGCTTTAGTAACAGAACTTTGTAAAGAAAGTGGTTCCATGTTCTGTAGAATTTGAGAAAGCATTTATAATCTGGTCATAGCAATTGGTTCTCCCTAGTATGGCTGACTTTCGTTGGCAATCCTATGCAGTCTCGTAACTTTAGAAAGGATTATAATTTCCCTTTTTTTTTTTTTGACTCTGGTATCCTTTTTAGATGATGAGAGTTGTTCAAGTTTATGCAGAAACACAAGAGATTAATTTGAAGGTAAGCTTTTCAGACCATGCAAACTTGGTGAAGGAATATGCATTACCAATAGGTGAATATCCCTATCTTTTGCTTGCAGGCTGATTCAGAAGTAGCTCAGGCAGGGAAAGCAGTTGCATTGTACTTTGAAGATAAACTCACAGAGATCTACTCAGACAGGACCTTCGCACCTTTGCCCGAGTTTGAGCAGGAAGAGGATGATGGTGAGGTAACTGAGGACTCTGATGAAGACTTTATACAGCCCCGCAGAAAACGCCTAAAGTCAGATGAGAGACCGTTACATATAAAGTAAAATGACATGAACTTAAATCAATTGTTTTAAAAAAGAGAGAAAAGAAATACACTTTAAGTGTTGGTGGAATATCCTGCTTACAGTGGGCACCTCCTCGAAGAAGCTGATAGCTTTTACACAGTATTAGATTGAAATAATGGACAGAAAACATGCTTGTCAAGAAAAGGGGAGCGAACTCTATTTGCAACTTTAAAAGTAAAAATAAAAAGCAAAAGTGAAATGATTTGAAGATTTCTGTTACTAAAGAGGATAGTTCTGACTGTTAGAATTGGCAGGTGTTGATGACTGTGTGGTACCGATGGGTGCAGAATGCTGGGGTACAAGTAAGTCCCGGAGGGTCATGTCACTTGATCAGTTATCTTTCTGGATTAGCGTGCACAGTTATTAAACAACTTTTATGCCACCCCCCTCCCCATGCACATACATACTGGTTGGTTTTCTATTGGGTTGTCGGAAAAGTCATGACGTATCTTTTTTATGTTTTTCGTTGCAAAAATGCATCATGACTTTCCTGACAACCCAATAGTTAAAATCAAAATTGCTGAGAATCCACTTTGGTGTCAATGCAGATATGCATTGAATCATCCCCTCCTATTTTTTCTCATTTTAATGCTGTTGGGCCTTAGTTTTTATATTGGTTTAGAGAACTCAACAGTGCTTTTATTTTCTATTTATACTTGGAGTCTAGGAAACATGACCCTTGATCATCATTTAATCAGCTTGAATGATCTACTGAAATAAATAAGGTAACTTTCCAGTAGCAGATCACACAGTAATTATTTCCAGAAAACACGTCCACAAAATTGCACCTCCCAGTGAAATCATCGGATCATGAAAGGCAGAATATTTGTTTCAAAATTAACCTAGTTTTCTGTACATTTAAATGTGATTGAGAAGGTGACAACTGGCTCTTTTCCAGTCTTCCTTCATAGCAGTTTTTTGATAGACCGCTATTGGCAAACAGTAATCTGTCAACTACCAAATGTGTAAAATTTTCTGTATTTCACTTTGTCTTATTTGTAAATAGTGAACTAAAACTTCTGGCAGATCAGCAACATTTGCTGAGCCTGTTTTTTAAGCTAATGTGTATTCTTACTAATGTTCCTATCAAGAATGAATTTGTAATATATGCTGTCTATTTCTAATGTTCACATTCATATTTTGAGGTTCTATCTTATTTTAATAGAGAACAGACTCCTCAGAAAATCTTCAGAAGCAGCTTATTATTAAAATATCAAAATACTGAAATAAACCCGGTGGGGTTAGATTACTCATCGTCCACCAAGTGGGACATTTGCATGGACTGGGGGCTTAAAGGACTTAGAAGACACCTGTAAGTAAATCCTGAAAATGAGCCAATCCCCACTTGAATGGTTACCCACAATTTACAATGAGTAAAACCACCTTCATTGCCCTGATTTCAGTACCCGAGCCAGATAAACCACCCTGGCTCTGTGTCATTTTTCTTCTCTTCATTTGTGATGCTCATATCCAAGATGTGTGTTCTAGACTGTGTTACAGGCTTCTCTTTTGTTAAATTAAAAATTTTAGTCCTACTTTTGTATGGACACATTAGACTCTAAAGTGACCAAAATAGAAGACTCGCCATTAGATATTTTTCAGACGTCAGCAGATTTGTGGCAAATCGTTTGCCTTTTAAAAAATTCAGCTTAAGTAGTTCAGACAGTAGAGTACTCAGAAAAAATTATTTGACATAATTGTCTATAAGGTAATATTTTTTAGTGCATATTAAATCAAATAAAGTGCTCTAAAGAAATTATTACGCCAATTCCTTTGGGTTGTTTTTTTCTTAACAAGTGGTGGAGGCAAACACGAATGTGGTTCAGGCCTTCTGATGATACATTTAAACAGTACTGACTCTGTCATTGCTATTGACTTGCTTCATTCTGTAGCTTCCTTTTAGCGTCTCTTTCAGTTTTGTTGTAAATTAAACTTAAAAACATACCAAACTGTTTTATCATTTTACTCAAATTTCCAGTTACTAAAAGAGCTTTCTTACAAGAGGGAGAAAATTGTATAAAACTGCTTTTGTCTGTGCTCATTTCCCTCTTGCCTATGATATTCGTGATTTCAATTTATTAGGAGACATATCTAAGGGCACATTTTCGGAACGTGATGAGTGGCAGTATAGCTTCATTTTGTCAAGTTTTTGAGTCCTGATATGTTATACTTACTTGCTCTTCATATGAATTTTTCACAATTATTAGATAATAAGTCATATAAGTTCTACCAATTTGGGTGGGGGGGCAAAATTTTAAGTAAATATTTCTCAGTATTTGGGGCCTTCTCAGAATTTGGAGGGTTGGGTTTTTTGTTTGTTTGTTTTTCTCATTTGTTTTAATAAGATTAGTTCTTAAAAAACCACTTTATTTCAACATTTAATAGGCTCCGTTTCTTTTACCAGAAGATAATTCATACTGCTGAGGAATTAGCATTAATTAATAGCTATCAACAAACCATCATTACATGAGGGTGTTCACTTTAGATTTCACGTAAAGCTTTTTTCTTGCACATTGATCACTGTGTTTCTAAGCTGATCTCTTCGGGACTGTCTAATAATATGACTGTTAAAAAGTATAAAAACTTAAATTGATGTCCAGATACCTTACATGTTTTCCTATTTATGTTTTAAAAAGGCAAACATTGGATATCAGTTTCTGAAGGCAGTTTGTTTTGATACTTTTGCATTTGTGTTTTTGGTTAAAAGGTAGTATTTTAGATTTGGAGATGTTAATGTTTCCTTAAAAGCTTGCAAAGTTTTTGCCACATTTCAGTTTGTATCTCCCATCAGAACACAGAGAATGAAGTGTCCCTCCGTCTGTTCCTCTGGCCTAAATTTGTATTTTTTGAGCATTTTTCTGAGCTGATCCACTGTGTGAAGGAATTGCTTTGCAAGGTGAAGTATGTGCGTCTTCCAAAGTGTGGTTAGAGTGTAAGGTCATGCTCTATAAAGAAACATCAAATCCTTACCATGGAGAAATGATAAGGCATTGGGCCACTGTTGAAATTATCCTTTTTAGAATCAACAAGGTATTTTCTGACTTCTACTTCTTATATAAGAGAATTTTAAATAGGTTTTAATGTCAGTTCTCACTTTTTGTCCTAACAGATTTTAAACTTTTATTTAATCCAGAGAAATAATGGTTTTAAATTGAGGCAAAAGGTTTATCAATTACCTCAGCAGGTATCCTGCCATGTAATTATTAGTGATTAGTGTTAATAAGTCAATAGATTTAGGTCTCCTGACTGTGCCCTTGGATTGTGGCCGACCATATGTCATTAAACAGTCTCTTAGTATCCAAAATGGCAGTAGATGCTATGGTCCCCTCTCCCTCGACCTTTTAAGTTCCTTACCCACTCGCACTCGCATATAACACATGAAGTACAAAAATCTCATTTCTTGTTGAAGTTAGCACTGCTTGTTTGCATAATCTGCATTGGATCAGTGAGTAGTTTTATAAAGTCTACCCACTCTAACTCCCCTAATTTTAATTAAAAACAGTCAAGTTCTTAATTCATACTATGAGTTCTTAATTCATACCATCTATATTAATAATCTGCTGAAAGTGATTCAAGGTGCATCACAGTTTGATCATGTACCTGACCTGGATGTTTTATTTCTCATAGTTGTCTCCTCCTTGATAAAGCAATAACACTGCTTTAAGTCTGTTGCCTAAGCATGTTATAATCAGTCTTCTCCTGGATGGTGATTTTATAGGAAAGTTTGTATGCATATCACCCAGTCTATCTTTTAAAAATTAAAGAAAATTAAATATGTGCTGGAGCTAATGACAATATATTGTGGCATTTTATTTTAAAAATTGGGGAAAGTTGCATATTTTTTTAAAAGTAGGTGTTTGAGTAAAAAAATTGAAGGTACTTTTTTAAGAAAAAAAAATTTATATGCCACAGTTTACAAAGACATTTCAAGATTTCCACATGTACTCTGGGATATAGTGGTTTATTTTACTTGGTGAAAATGCATGTATAGCATTCCTTCCATCTTAGTTCTTTGTGTTTGACTTCGTGGTCTTTTTTATATTTTTTTTATTGTATCTGAAAAACAAAATTATCTTCAAAAATAAGTCAGTTTGGCTATATTTGTCATAAACTACAAAATGTACAAAATTAAGTTTAGCCCTTTTCTAGCAAGTGATCTTTAAAATTAAAAATGCTGTTCTTTTAAATTCACCAAATTTATATGTGAGAAGGCACTGAAATAATTTTCTAAGTGCCACTGTAAAAATTCCCTTTCAAGTGTGGCTAAATTTCGGAACGCATGTCTGCTCCTGGTCTGAAAAATATAGGCATTTACTATGTTTTAAATTCACAGTGAAACATGTATATAAGCCTATAAAACAAGATTGGTGCAATCTGAAAGCCTGTTAATTTTCTGTGTAGACGTACTGACACATAAAAGGGTTAAATTCACAGCCTTACTCATTCCTTGCTTCCAGTATTTCAACTGGTCTCCTCCCTCATTATTATTATTATTACTACTACTACTGCTACTACTACTACTACTACTACTACAACTATTATTTTTGCACATGGTTAACTACCCTTCAGAATGATTCTTAAAGAAAAAGTGCTGTTTCTGTGGTATTGTATTCTCTAAATAATCATATTTAATTTTTTTAAAACAAGGTTGCAGTTTCTAATTGTTCCGTTCCTGTGTTTTTTGCTGGTGTGTAATAAATGCAAGTTTGTTTTTTTTTTTCATGGTTATTTAATACATTAGCTGCCTGTAAATATTTCCTGTTATTATGCTCTGGAATGTGTTGTAGAAGTTGTATTAGATTAGTTTAAAGCCTTGTTTGAAAGCCACGTTGTTTTGGTTATTTCTATTAAATTAGAAAATTGAAAAAGTTTTCAAATGAATTTCTTTTTTTCTTCCTCTTTGAGTTCAGACTTAATCATTTCAATTCATTTTAAAAATCTGTACTATGGGGCCGGCCGAGTGGTGCGATGGTTAAGAGCTTGCTTGGGACGCCAGAGGGCCCCGGTTCGGATCCCACATATGAGGGCCAGTGACGCTGCCCTGTACAGCTAAGATGCTGAACAACAGGTCAACCTGGAGCTGGGCTGCCGTGAGTCGCTGGCGACGGCGTAGGCTGCAGCCCCTGCTGCAGTGGGTTGCCATGGGCTACCGTGTGTAGCCAGCAGCCAGCATGGGCAGCCGTCCAGAAGCCGGCGACTGATCTGCCTCGCCCGGGAAGAGCGCAATGATGGTGCCAACTTGGGCCAGTGAAGCAACGTCGTCCACAACTAGACTGAAGAACAAAAGGACAGCAACTTGTCTGTTCCCCTTACCCCAGTTCCCCAGCACTGTTCCCATCCCCCAATTCCCCAATAAAAAAATCTTAAAAAAAAAATAAAAATCTGTACTACGTACCAGGTACTGGAGATGTAGTAGTGAATAAGAGGAAATACAGTCCCTGCTCTCACAACTGTTTAGACTCTATGAAAGTGATGAGTGCTATGACAGGGATTAGCTCAGAAAGGAATACATAGGAGAGTATCTAACCCCAAGCTTTGTTGGAAATGATCTCTTTCACTCATAAAAGATGGAACAGTGGTCCAGGCAAAGAGAGAAAAGAGAATAAAATGTACAGAAGCCAGAAAATGAAGGAGAACATGTATGTATTTTAGGACCTGAAAAGTTCAGTTTCGCTGGCATAGAGTTTAAGCTGGAGTTGTAAAAATACTAAGAGGACTGAGGAGGCTCCATTTCAAGCATCGTGTCCTGAAAGTCGTGTTAAAGTGTTTTGGGCTGACACTGAGGGCACCAAGAAACCCCTAAAAAATTTTAATCCAGATGGGACTTGGAGAGTTGACATAATCGGAGTTGTCTTTCTGAAAAATGGTTTCACTGTGAAGAATGGGTTATGGAGAATATTGGAAGTGGAGAGAGGCAGTTGTAGATTGTGAGTAGTCCAGGTGAGCCCTAAACTAGCTATCAGTGTAGATGGAAAATACGTCAAATTTTTGAGAGATTTCGGGAGTAAAAGAGACCAATAATTGAGGTCGTGGGGTTGCCTAAGGCATATTTTGTATGACACCTATTAAAATAATAAAGAGGGGAGACAGGAATAGATTGTGAGTGGAGGAGAGTGGGTGCAGTTTGGGGATATGTTGAGTATTAAGGTACCTGTGGAAACTTCAGGTGCAGGTGCACATGGCTCTGGTGCTCATGCATCCCTGGGCTACAGACGAAGCCTGTAAGACTCATCAGGAATCACATCTGTTTTATTTACCACTGAGTATGCCTAGAACATGGTAGGCATTCAGTAAAAAACCCCCAGCGGTGAGCCACCAGCACAATGGCTGGTAACTAAAGCAATGTAAGAGTATGATGAGTGTCTAGGAAATGTATAGAATGAAGAGAGTAGAATACTTACTGTAGCGGAGGAAACAACATTTAAGGAGTAGGAAAAAAAAGACTCCACAGGTGACTATGGATTAAGTCATGGAGGAAAATCATGACTTTCATTAAGTCATAATGGAAGATGAGAAAAAGGTCTCAAGAAGGGGTATGAGGTATCAGTGATACCAAGTATTAGAGCAAGAGATGAAGTAAAAGTAAAGGGGTTGTTGGATTTAGCAATATAGAAGCCATACATGACCTTGATAAGAGCTGTTCAATTTTGAGCAGCAGTAAGAGTACAGTGAATTAGATGAACGATTGAGTGTAGACTGGTTTTTTTTATTTATCTTTAGGTTGTACAAAACTTATAGCCATGAATTACCAGGTAAAATAACAGACTGGAACTTCCAAATTCTCTTTCTAGATGCATTTTGTGTAGTGGGAAAAGCATGAGTTTTGGCCATTGGTCAGACTGGTTTGAACCCTTTGGTTTGAAGTGGTAAACAGGTTTACCAGTTACCTGTATGAACTCTTTGAGTTTCACTTAGATTATTTGTGAAATGAGGATAGTCATACTCGGCTCATGAAATTAATATGGACATGAGATCATTTATAGCACAGGGTTGACATATAAAGCTCTCAACAAGTAGTTTCATTTGTCCTATTTTCTCTATTTCCATGAAAAGGGGCAGGTTAGAAATTTAATTTTTCCCTTTTTTATTTATGAAGTAAGAAAAGACTTCAGTACAGGCCCCAAGACTTTGCAATCTATCCTCTACTCATATATTTCGCTTGTCCTTCACTAATTTAATTGATCTTTAGATTTCTAGATTCCAACAAACACTCATTAGGTTCTAGATTTTTAGGGATTAATTTCAAAAATGAATTGATAGGATACAGCACCTAACGCAAGGTTTTGTCTCAAGCTTCCCTTTTTCATATTACCTAGCCTCAGGTAGTGGTAAATATATCACTATTCTTTTATTTATAAAGTTGTTACTATTGGTGATTTGGAAAGGCAGTACATAGGGACATCTGTTTCTGACAATATGGCAGACCACATACCATGAGGAGTTCTGATGGCACAAAACATTTGAAATGATGGATAAGATTTATTTAAAAAAAATTTTTTTAGTGTATTGCTGAGCTAACAAGGAAGAAAGGTACTCAAAGCTTCACCCTATCAGCTGTAGCATTTTTGCCAAAAATATTTGACCTCAATTCAATCATGTAGAATAATTAGACAAAAGTGAACATTTACAGAGACACCTTGTATGGCTTCTTGAAATAACTTGTGTAAAGCAGGTGGGGAGACTGTTCCAGATCAAACAACATGCAATACATGAACTTAGATTTGATGTTGAATTAAATAAACCTAGCCATTAAGGACATTTTAGGGACATATGTGGAAATTTGTATATGAATTCTTATGTGACAATGGAATGTTTAATTTTGTTAGGTGTGATGATGGATTTGTCCTTTTATAGGAGAATTTTCTTAGGTGTGAGCTGAAATATCTGGGAATAAAGAGTCATTCTGTTACTTTCAAATGGCTAGGCAAAATGTGTGTTTATGTATAGAGTATATGTGTGAGATAGTGCAGATGTGGCAGAATTAACTGGTGAATTTTAGTGAAAGGTTTTTGTTTCAAATTTTTGGAGACTTGAAATTTTAAGAATAAGGTTTGATGGGAGGTAGAATAAAAGGCATGAATTCAGAGAAGTGTTAAAGAGGACGATTGCTCCGAGGGCTCTACCAATCCTTGTGTCCTAAAGGCTAAGCTTAGACAAGGAGACAAACCATAGAGCTAACATCAGTGTGACGTCAGTGTGAGATCCTCTTCCAAAACCTAGGACCTCAAAATATGATACACTCAGTGAAATAATGAACTAGAATACCCTTCCTCAGAGAGGAGAGAAAGAAAACTGATGGAAAGAAGAAAAACAAATCTCCCCTGAGAATTATCCACAACCTGACACTTAAAACAGTTTTGGAACCAGACACTTACTACCTATGCGATCAGAAAAATTAAGAATATAACATGGTTTCAGGTTAGAAGTGATTTCTAGGTGCTTAACCAAAACAAATGTTAATATTCTCTTAAGGACAGGACTTTTTAAACCCAATCTCAAAGAATTTTCATAGGTAGTGTTCCCATGCTCTTGGAATCATATTCAAAGTCACAAAAATGAGAAGTCATTATTTAAAAATCAGGAGAAGCAGAATCTTACCTACATTGACTACCGATACTGGAATTATTGGATGAGTAGGCAAAGACACATTAAAAAAAAACATTTTAACATCTCTAAAATTGGGATATTAGATAGCATTGTAATATTACATTGGCTATGTTGTGGTACAAAAAATGTGTCTTTCAATACTTAATTTGCTGACTCAATGAAATATGTTTAAGGAATACAAGAGAATATTAAAAAAAATGAGAATGAACAAGAGTATTAAAAATGGTGGAGGTGGGGGAATAACAAGAGCGCATGCGTGGGAAGACAAAGGATCAGTCAGGTTTGTTTCTAGCAGACCTGCCTTACCAGAAATACCAAAAGAAAAGGTCAGGAAGAAAACAAGCGACACCATGTAATTTGAATCTCTACCAGTAAAGGTAATTATGTAACTGTACAAGACAGCATAAATGCATATTTCCTTCCTCTTAATTGTTTAAAAAAGCAACTAATAAAATGATTTGATACATTGTTGGCCCATACAGAAATGTATATTTTATTTACTAATAGCATATAGAGGTGGGTAGGAGCAAAGTTTTGTATTATCCTAAGGATATTACCATAGTTGGTACAGTAATAATTATAACAGTGCATTGTTTTGTTTGTAACATTAATGGAAGTTTATTATAACAATATCACAAAAAAGAGGAAATGAAAATAGAGCTGTATGAGTAATGTTCTATATGGAATTAACATAGTATAGATCTGGAGTTGATTCTGATATATACGAGGTCTGACAATTAAGTTCGAGAACTTGGAATGATGTTGCTAACCGTTTTTGATATCAGAAGGATTATTCACTATGAATTCATACCAACTGAACAGTTAACCAAGTTTACTATTTGGCAGTGCTGAAAAGGCTGCCTGGAAAAGATGAAAACGACCTTAACTTTTCGCCAACAATTCACGGCTCTTGCATCAACCAGCTCACACAGCACTGTCTGTGAGGGAATTTTTAGCCAGTAAACAAATAACTATATTGGAACACCCTCCCTACTCACCTAATCTGGCCCCCAATGACTTCTTTCTTTACCCGAAGATAAAGGAAATATTGAAAGGAAGGCATTTTGATGACATTCAGGACATCAAGGGTAATACGATGAGAGGTCTGATGGCCATTCCAGAAAAAGAGTTCCAAAATTGCTTTGAAGGGTAAACTAGGCGCTAGCATTGGTGCATAGCTTCCCAAGGGGAGTACTTCTAAGGTGACCATAGTGATATTCAGCAATGAGGTATGTAGCAATTTTTCTAGGATGAGTTCGCGAACTTAATTGTCCAACCACGTATATGGTAAAGCCTAGAGCAACTTAAAAATGAAACCCTCAAAAATACAGCAAAAATTTATTATAGAAATTAAAATACTATGGAAAATATTCAGTTAAAAGCATTAGAGGAGGAATGAAGGAACATTAAAGACATGAGACACAGCAAGAAGTAAAATCACAGGCATTAATCCAACGAATTAATAACGTTAAATATGAATGGATTAAACAATTGAGTCAAACGGCAGGAGTGTTAGATGGGATAAAAAGATCTGATTCAACTATACACTGTCTACAGGAGACACAATTTAGACATAAATGTACAAATATATTGAAAGTACTAGGGAGTAAGATATGATGGAAGTGTCAGTTGACATCAGGGAGATTTAACAATTTCAAACATACACCTACTAATAGCACCAAAATACAGGAAAGCAAAAACGCCTAGCAGACATGAAGGGAGAAGCAGACAGTACAACTAATGGCTGGAGACTTCAGTATCCCACTTTTGGTAATGTATACAACAACTAGACAAGATCAACAATGAGATAAAGACGGGAAGACAAGCCGCACTAAATCACTGATCTGACACCTGCAGACAACAGTGCACATGGAACATTCTCTAGGATCGATCGTGTGCTGCACCATAAAATAACCCCCATACATTTAAGAGGATAGAAAATGCAAAGTGTATAGAGGGTGCCAAAAAATTATACACATTTTAAGAAAAAAATATTAAAATTGTAATATTTACCGATAACAAAAGATGAATACAAGTCACGTTTGACTTCTGCAATTACAAGAGGTGCTCAAAGTGATTCCCATCAGCATCCTGATTATGCTTCTGATTACAGCAAACTGCTTGAGCAACGTTGACCAAAGTTTCCACTTGTATACATTTTTTAGGCACCCCCGGTATTCTTCATCAACAATGGGATAAAATTTGAAATTAATAGCAGGAAAAAGTTTGTGATAGGAACAGGACACATGGAGGGACTTGTGGGATGGCTACCAAGGTTTTTTTTAATTCTAATTGGTAGTTACAAGTGTGTTAACCTTATCAAACTTCACTAAACTATACATTTGTGTGATTTTTTTCTATATGTCTTATTTTACAATTAAAAAAGTGAATTTTAAAAGTAGATAACTATTCCAATGTTAGAAATTTTAGATGAAATTAACAAATTCCTAGAAAACTAAAAACTGCAAATTCTTAACTTTTAAAGAAATTGGATCTATAATTAAAAATCTTCCATTAAAAAACTCCAAGGACAAATGGCTTTTTTTTTCTTTTTTTATTGTTAGTTTCAGGTGTACAGAACAATGCAATAGTTACCCTTTTCACCCTCACAAAGTAACAACCCCCCTCCCCCCGACAAATGGCTTTATAAACTAATTTTAATCATATGAACAAGAAATACTACTTATTTTACCTAATTCCTTCTATAGAGGAGTAAAAGAGGGATTACTCACCAACTCATTTCTATTCACTTTTTTTTTCCAAGATGAGAAAACCCAATTGAAGACATGTCTTACATAACACACTTGTTTCAACATGTTTTCTTTCTTTGCTGTCTCCATGTATTCATAGACCCTTCACATAGGTTTCCATTTAGCAGGTCTCATTGTCCAGTGTCTTATCACAATTCTCTTTCCTCTACTTTCATGTGCACGTTTTCTTAAGTCAGACCAGATGACAGGAGTCAGTAATTCATGTGCTAATTTGCACAAGAGGTCAATTAATGAACTTCATATCCTACGTAATAACCATTTAGGTGGGGATGGGCAGACGAGTTCCAAAGCTACATGTCATGACTGAAGCATTCCTTTTCATCCCACCCAATAAACTACTACCTGAATTTAAACAGTCTGTTCTTTGAATGTGAATTTCTGCCCCTTGGCATCTTCCATTCTCCTGGGCATCAGTAGTCTATCACTGGCTATCCCTGATTTCTTCAAGACTGTCCACTAAACTCTTCAACTGGCGCCCTTCAGGAGGATTTCATGAAGATCTTAAGCCATACATTTCCTGGAGGAATGTTTCAGATGATCAGGAGGCCAGAACATTTTCAGAGATGTGTCTTGAAGGGCAAGGTAAGTGAGAGGGTGAACTTGGTGAGGTGGAAGTCAGCCAGGGCCTTTGGGAAGGTGAGAGGAGGGGGTCCTTTGGAACCAGGCTGCGATACATCTCACGAGAAATGCTTCACGCTGTAGGAGTCTGGCCACACTTAGGATGCTGCTGAAGTTATAGTAGAATCTGGTTGGAACTATAAGGGAAGCTGAGCAGAGTGATTTCAGAGAAATGCAATATCCTATAGGTAGTCAGGGTGAATGTTCAGTTTGGATGGCAGATGCTTTTCTGGGTTTGAGGCTGCAGCAGTAAACTGTTCACACGTATGGGTAGTAGGAGGGGACCCCTGTTAACATCTTTGATATTGAAGGTTTCTGTTTCACTTGAAGAGGCTGCTGAACCTAACAAGTGGTACCCTCTTCTTCGTCCTCTTCCAAATCTGAGCGGTGACAGCACCCTTGGGCAGCCAGGAGGCCTTTAGTGATGCTACCTCGGTGTGGGTCAAGAATGTTCTTCAAGTTTGGTTAGAGAACCACTGCCGATGGTACAGAGTGTGATTCTTTTAAGGGCTTGACAACTTTGAATTATTCTGTTATCAAACCTTGAAGGGACTAGTGCTGCTGAGATCTGTGATCCCTGGCTGGTCGGTGCAGAAATGCAGGGCTGTGTGGTGGTGTCCACAGCAGTGAGCCCCTTTGTGGCCATCCAGAGCTTGCCCCTGCTCCTGTTCTTCACCACGACAGGCATCAGAAGAATTGACTAAGCAGACAGGGTACACCATGTTTTAGATATTTGGCCACATGAGGAAGAGACAAAGAAGAGGACACTAGATGGGGATGGTTTTTTAATGAGAGACACTCGAGCAAGTTCAAAGCTGCTATGAAAGACCCAGCAGAGAAGTTCAAGACTGAAGAGAGCTAGGGTAATCAATAGAGTAGGTGTCCCAATGAAAATAGGGGAGACAGTCCAGAGAGCATGTGGATTCGGCTTTCGCTAAGAGGAAGGTCACCCCCTCTTGTTGCAGTGGGTTTAGGAGAGGATGGTCAGAGCATGGTGGGAAGTCGAGGGCATCCATGTTTGCTGGCTTCCTTTTTTTCTGTTGTATTGAGGGTCATCGGCTGGGAATGAGGGGTTGTAGAGAGCAAATCAGAGATTTGAGAAGGAGAGTTTGAAATAGCTGTCAGGGAGAGGAGCAAGTGAATTCACCTGAGGAAGGATTATCAGGCATGGACACCTACTTGAGTTTGGTGGCTATGAATTTATAAGTTGGTAGCAATCTGATTTTCTGCGAGACTTGACACAAGGGGCAATTTAATGTGATTATCAGAGTTCAGGCTGGAGCCAGAGAAACCTGAACTAGCTATTAATAGCTGAATGACTTTCTACATGATACTTAGCACCTCAGCCTCTATATATAATAGAATAATAACTTTTACTCATAGTAGTGTTGGGAGAAATAAGCCATGTGTGAAGCACTTAGAAAAGTGACATAGTAAATCCTTAACCAGTGTTAGCTTTAGCTCTTCATTTTCTCTAACATTGTTCAGTGGGATGAGGGCAAGCAGAAGGCAGAATTGTCCAGGGTGGGGATTTTTCCAGACGGGTGCATAAAAAGACAGAAGTTAAAGGCATTTAAAATGGTGACTGAAAATGATGGGATGAACCATAGACCAAGATGCACCACAGATGAAGAGGGAGGTGATGAGAGGAAGAGGTGATGGATAAGGAGAATCTTACCTTCATGGACAGGGTATTTTAATAACATGGAATACCTGCTATCGCCTGGGTAGTGGGACAGACAAGCTGGGAGGATAGAAAGTTGCAGTCAGGTAATAGGGTAACTTGAGTTAGTGATTTTTCAAGGCAAAGAAAATTAGGGAATGGTTATATCCCCACTATGTACATAGGAGTGGGTAGACAAGGAGAAGAGATCAAAGTGGCAAGAAACCAGTGATGGACGGCTCGTCCACTTGGGCAGTGAAGGCCCCCGGAACTGTGGTGGCAAGAATTGGAGAGGACAAAAGGGCCAAGGTTTCAGCCATTTACTGATCTGTTGTGTGGGAGCCCACCATTAGTGTGTCTTTCCACAGGGTCACATATTGTCATTATCCTTTGTTAAAATCCAAAGTTCTTCAGAAGGTTGACACTAGCCAACATTTATTGAATGCTTTGTACTAGGCACTGTTTTAAGCACTTTTTATGGAGCAATTCTTTTCATCTTTATGAAGACTATGAGTTGGACTATTACTAGTCCTATTTTCTAAAGGAAGGAACTCGTCTAAATGAAGGAACTGAGGCCCAGAGGAGAGTTAATTTGCTCAAGCCCCAGAGCTAGTAAGTGGCAGACCTAAGATTTAAATTCACTGCACTTGGCTTCAGAGACCTGCATTTAACCATTGTGCCACCCTGCCTCTCAGCGCCACCCTGCCTCACAGCCTGTGAAGCCACTGTCACCTTAGTGTGAATGTGTTTCTCTGGGGCATTCCTCCAGGCCACCTTAAGAGCAAGCTTTGGGGTGGGAGGTGTCTGTGTCCAATAGTGGTGTGTGTGAGTGGGCAGAGTGGTTCACCTGTCCACCAGTTCCCACTTCCTCTGGGCCTGACATGAGTCAGAACAGCGTCTGTGATCACATCAGGGATGTGGCAGCAGCCCGGGCTCGGGAACCAGGCCTGAGGAGCTGCTGGGCGAGTGCTGGCTGTGAGCTGCACTGAGCCAGGTGTCGGATGTGTGAGTTGGTGCCTGCAGTGTCTGGCACTCTGCCCTGCCTTCTGCTGCCCACTCTGGACACAGGAAAGCTGCCTCCCCAGTGTGGCCAGTCACTGAGCCTGGAGAGCTATAGAGGGATGTGCAGTGAGGATGCTGGGCCCAAAGGCCTGCCCAGCCTCGATGCCATCTGCCCCCACCTGGCCCCACACCTTTTGGCCCCATGGGAGGGGAAAAAAGAACAAGTTGTTTGGAGGAGGCTGGGAAAAGCCTTGGAGACAGCGACGGCTTCTGGATGCTATAGAGCTCCTAGGAACCCTGGGGCAATGCCTCCTTTGCTTACCCAAGCTCAGAGAAGTAGAAGATGGGCAGCCATGTGGAATCAAGTGACAGATGATGGGCAGGGTGGGCAAGGGAGCTAGGTGGTGAGGGACACTGCAGACTTCTTATGAGGCACTCCCTCATCACCATCAGCAGTGAGACCCCTCCCAGGATCCACAGCCACCTCCCCAAGTGTCTGAGTGCAGGGAGGCTCAGGTCTTAAGTCCCTGGTTCCTTTAGAGGCCAAGACGGGACAAAGGAGAAAGGAAGCTTTTCCTGTGAGTGGTAGAGGCTAGCCTCACAAGGGCCATGACTGCATGTTGGGGTCATCCCTCCGCATCTGCTTTCCCTTCCCACTGTGAGACGTCATCTGACACCTGACCGCTGAGCCAAGGACCTTTCCCATCCTCCCCGGCAGGAATCCACGTGCTGCCCATGAGATGTAGGCTGCGATAATGTACCTTGCACTTAACAGGACAGTGTGAGCACCCTGCTTCTCCCCTTCATGTTGACTGGGTCATTGGCAAGAGCTGCACGTGGAAACCAGGTGCTAAGAATGGCAGAACCACCCACCTGGATCACCTGCCTACCTGTGGACTGTTACCTGAGAGATAAGAAACCTCTATCTTGTTCAAGCCCTCGTGTTTTTAGATTTTTCTCTTATAGTGGTTTATCCTTCACCTTAGACATGGTCTTACACTTGTGTTAGTAAAAACGAGGAGAGAGATAAATAAAGAGGAGTAAAGCAGGAGCGGTCAGTAGAGCGAGTCTGATGCATCAAACCCGAGCCAGGCTGACTGTCTGAGGGGCTTTCCTCAGCTCTGAGGTGGAGCCCGCATTTTCTTTTTTTTTAAGATTTTTATTGGGGAATTGGGGGGATGGGAACAGTGCTGGGGAATTGGGGAAGGGGAACAGACAAGTTGCTGTCGTTTTTGTTCTTCAATCTAGTTGTAGAGGACGCCGCTTCACTGGCCCAAGCTGACACCATCATTGCACTCCTCCCGGGTGAGGCAGATCAGTCGCCGGCTTCTAGACGGCCGCTCACTGCGGCTGCTGGCTGCTCACGCTGGCTGCTGGCTACACATGATAGCCCATGGCAACCCACTGCCACAGGGGCTGCAGCCTACGCCATCGCCGGCGACTCATTGCAGCCCAGCTCCAGGTTGAGCTGTTGTTCAGCATCTTAGCTGTGGAGGGCAGTGTCACTGGCCCTCATATGTGGGATCCAAACCGGTGCCCTCTGGCGTCCCAAGCCAGTTCTTAACCATCGTGCCACTGGGCCGGCCCCGGAGCCCCCATTTTCATGTGTGGGGTTTCCTCGCCCCGTACCAGGCACACACGCAGGTTCACCGTGCCCACGGCCCCTACGGGAGGCACGCCCATGGCCCCTATGGGAGGCCCCTATGGGAGGCCCCTATGGGAGACAGCCATGACCCCTTCTCCTAGCTCCAATTCAGGACGCAGACTGGGGGAACCCACCTCAGTTCCTCCAACATTTAGTGAGATGCTTTATGGGTACTCTGGGGTGTGGTCTCCCCATTGCTGCAGGTCATTGCACCTCACTCTGTCAGGTCAAGACCCCAGGTTTGTCTCTGCTGGTCTTAGGCTGGTGGGTCTAAGAAGGCATTTGAATTTGGGAATACGGAGAAAATCAATTAGCCCGGGGTTGGCTGCTAAATGTTTGTGTTGTGGGGCAAAACCAAAAAGCAGAGTCGGGAGCCCCCAGCTCTGGATGCCATGGTCCCAGGTCAGTTGGCCAGTCTTCTTGTTCTTACAACCTGAGAAGGTTAGTTGAAACCTGCCTCCTCCCCTATGCTACCATAATTCTCAGATGTGAGGCAGGCCATACTGCAAACAGGGGCAAGGCTGGGCCCACACACAACCTTGCCCAAGGCTCTTTCTGGAAGGCCTCATTCATTCACTCATTCACTCACACACTCACCCTGTGTATTAAGCAGTCTCCTCAAGAGAAGCTTTCTCAGCACAGACCTTTCAAAATACTCACTCCATGGGAGAAATAACCATGTTATCAGCTGACACCTTCATTGTCAGTTATGGTTCTACTGAAAACCAGATCCACATATTAAGGAACTTGAGGGAAAGGGAAGAAAGGGCCTGGCAAGGTGAGATGGCCAGGAAAATATTTCCCAATGACAGGAAAGGAGACACCCTCCACGACACCCTCAGTGTGCTCCACTCAGGAGGAAACTGATTGTCTGGCCCAGAACCATCCTGGGAAGCTTGCAGGTGACAGAATTGGTTTTGAAGAACCACAGTGACTCCTGGGATCCCAGGTGTGACTCAGGCCCTTACCCCATGTCCAGGCAGGAGGAGAACAAAGGTAAACATGTTATGAGGCCTGTGACTCCAGAGAGAGCCACAGCTTCTAGGAAGTGGGGGAGAGACACAGGGACGAGGTGAGAGGGGCCTTTGTAGTTGTGCACATCCCTGGACAGTTCTGGGAGGTGGCACACCAGCAGATGGCAGGAGGGCCCATCTCAGTGTTGTGGGGGACCTTTCCTGGGACCCCCTTGTGTGGAAATCCAGGTCAGTGCACTGTGAGGGGACTGCGATGGGCTCCTAATGGGCCTGTCATCCCCATCAGCCCCATGCAGTCTCCCACCCCATCCCCGCCCCTCCCCTCTCCCCTGCAAATGGTTCCTATTCAGCACTACACGTCATTTCTCTGGACACTATTTAGTTCATAACTTGTATTCTAACTCTCAGATGTTTGTTTTCCTTTTTTGGTGACACATCTTCAGAAGTGTAATCTAGTAGATAAGAGTGTGGCTCAGAGCCAGATTGCTGGGGTTGAGTCCTAGCTCTGTGGCCTCAGCCTCATCACCTGTAAAATAGGACTAATAGTAATAATAATACCTGCCTCATTGAGTCCTTATGAGGATTTCATGAGTAAAAACAGTGGTGACAGGCTGGCCGAGTGGCGTATTGGTTAAGAACTGGCTTGGGATGCCAGAGGGTCCCGGTTCGGATCCCACATATGAAGGCCAGTGACACTGCCCTCTACAGCTAAGATGCTGAACAACAGCTTAACATGGAGCTGGGCTGCCGTGAGTCGCTGGCGACGGCGTAGGCTGCAGCCCCTGTGGCAGTGGGTTGCCATGGGCTACAATGTGTAGCCAGCAGCCAGCGTGAGCGGCCAGCAGCCGCAGTGAGCAGCCGTCCAGAAGCTGGAGACTGGTCTGCCTTGCCCGGGAAGAGTGCAATGATGGTGCCAACTTGGGTCAGTGAAGCAACGTCCTCCACAACTAGACTGAAAAACAAAAGGACAGCAATTTGTCTGTTCCCCTTACCCCAATTCCCCAGCGCTGTTCCCATCCCCCCAATTCCCCAGTAAAAATCTTTAAAAACAAAAAACCCCCCCAAAAAAACAGTGGTGGCATGTAGAAATCCCTTAGTAAATGTTTAGTGCCATTTTTAGATAAATTGTACTCATTTTGTACTCTCAATTGTAGACATGTCCCTAAAAGCTATTTCTTTCAAATAAAGCACATATTACAACAACTAGGGGTTTAAGGGAAAATACTGTCCATGCCCTCCCTGCCCTGGGTCTGTGGCTGCCCCCAGACTGAACCCAACTCAGCCAGCCCCACCCAGGTGGTTGCCCAGGCCCTCATGAGCAAAGGTGGCACTTGGGGACCCTTTGAGGGGCAGGCCTGGAACAGGAGGAGACAGGAAGCTTCCTTTGGTTTCCGGGATATGAGTGAGGAAGCCAGTATGAAGGTTCCTAGCTGTGTAACCTCAGACCTGGGTGACCTCACGAGTCAGAGTCCGTATGTGTAAGAAACACAATGGGCACACAGTCTTACCGAGTTCATAGGAAGGTCCTGAGGACAAAGAAAACTATGAAAACGCTGAATCCAGAAAATAAAAGTTTGGCGTGATGTAACCTCAGCTGTGGCCTTTCAACCCTGCTGTCTTCCCAGTCTGCCTGGGCCTCCCAGGAGTGGTCAGGCTGTGAGGTGAGGCTCTGATGTACAGAGTCCCATGGGGATAGGGGGGTGTTCCTGGCTGCATGGCCCCCAGACCATTGGCTCCTGAGAGGTAGGAGGGCTTTGACTTTGTTCATGACAAGTTTCCTGGAGGATGTGGAACAAGCCTGGGGGCCAAGTGTCAGCCCTCCAGAGGAAGATTCTCCGGGGAAAGGCAGGGCTGTGAGCCTGGAGGCGTTTGCGGCAAGTTGGCACCTGGCAGCTAGCTTCAGGAGAGCTGGGCCCCGGGGGCTGAGAGCAGGGACTGCTGCCCGGTCTGCACTACCTCAGGGATGGCAGCCACTCAGATCCCCATTTGGCCAGGCTCCCTGTCCGTGCTCAGCCTGTCCTGGCTCAGCCTGGCAGGAACACTTGGTACCTAGCCCACGAGATGGGCCACCCCCTCAGGGCGGTCAGCCATGGCCCAGGCACACCAGAACTTTCCCCTCAGGAGCCCTGGAAACCTACTTAGGGCCTGGGAGCCTGGAGACTGGCCACCTGACTGCCCGTCCTCCCACCTGGCAGCAGGTCTAACTCTGGCCCAGACACAGGCCCCTCAAGCTTCAAGCCTCCTCAAAGTCCTCCTTCCTCTCGAGTTTTTAAGAGAGACACATGTCAGGTACATGTACAGGGGATTGCTCTCCTGAGGACAAAAAGAACCACAGCAACTTGGACAAGAGCATTTAAGAAGTTGTGAGGACAAACATCTGAGATGGTGCCATGTAAATGCAACACGTTAGAGCAATTATGCTTGCCAGAAAAAAATTTAATGAGCAAATTTTTTTGGAAAGCCACCTGGTTTAAGTCTTTGAACTGCACTCACACAAACTGCGGTTCTTGGAATATGTATGCTTTTCTTTACTTGTATGATGATTGTTAGGCACGGTTTCCCGGAAACGCGACAGTCTTCGCCCTTCCTTTAATGAAAAGATGATTTTTGTACTTAATCTGATCATTATAATGAATTCATTTATTGGATTTCAAAGTCCCCAGGTGTGGCATCTGGGGAGACATAAAGCAAAGTAACTGAGGATTGAGTTTTCCCAACCCTGTCAGATGGGAAGTTAATATAATAAAATGCAAATGGCAGCGATGGCAGTGGCATCTGAAACATGGCTCGCACAGCACAGCGATCCTCTAATGTGGCGTCTGATCATTCAGGCATTTAGTTCTCATAAGTAATCATCAGACCAAACCACCCAGCTTTGGGCTAGGAAAAGATGGCTCCTGAGAAGGAGTTTGTTGGCCATGATGGCAAAGGGGGTGGGACAGAGTTCAGCGCTGGCTTTGGTGAGAGAAGCTCAGTGCTCAGGGTTCACCAGTAAATGGAAACGCTCACACTCTATTGATCCCAACATGATACAGGAAGCAAAGAATCTGGAGAGGCAAAGAGAACCAGGGGATTGGCAATGGAGAGCCCAACCAAGTTCAGGTGTTGTTTACTAGCTGAGTGTTCCCCCCAACAAGTAAAAAGGACCGCTTTAAATCTGTTCATCTTTAAAGAGGGAAACAAAAGATTTTTGTGAAGTGTGTGTGGGATGTTATTGAAGAGCACTTTAAAAGCTAGATGAGTATGCAAATACAAGATGTTATTAATTAAACTTTTGCAATTACTTGAGGGAGAGATAATAGTTTAGTAGACCCCCTAAAGGTAATCCCTTATCAGGAGCAGCCAAGACAAGATTGTTTTGGGCCAGAAAACCCTCCAACAAGGAGCCATTACAAATTTTTTATATTATTATTATTATTACTAATTATTTCCTGGGAGGAGCTGCCACAGGGGGTATAAAATGGTTTCATTGTAAAAAAAAAAATAATAATCCCTGGGCTCCTTGTTCAGGTAAACGGATGATCTTGAAGCAACGTGGCTGTAGTGAACGTTTGTGGTCATGGCCTTCTGAACTCTGCGTCCGAAAAGGCATCGGCGTCCTCTTCTGAGGAGCACTGGTGCCCTCTGGTGGACACTGCCTAGTGGGACACCGCGGCGCTGCAGAGGTGCGATGTCCGGGAGGCCGCTAGAGGCGCTGCAGGATAGGCCGGACTGGTGGAGCCAACTGAGGGGCTCCCAGCCATTTGGACAGATAGATAGTGGAGACAGGTAGTTAGGTTTCTTTCTGCCTGTTGTTGGGTCCAGGGGCTTTGTAAATAGAGAAAATTCTTACTGGTTCTGTCCTGGTAATTTAAAATATGCAATAATCTTTAATTATCAAGGCACACGCTTGTTTGTTCTAGGAATAGCAAAAGCATTTGCTAAACAAATTAAACACTCAGGTGTCTATCAGTTCTTAAAGTCCCTGAATGCCTCAAGAGGGAATTTGGAAGAAGTAAGTGGAGTGGGAAGGAAGGGCATGGAGGGTCAGGAAGTCCCATGCCCGCTGCTGGCCCTCCCTTCCCAGCACGCCTTCCCCTCCGATCGTTACTCACTGCATGTCCAGGGTGCGACCTGGGCTCTGAGGGGAGGTGGGTGCATGGGAGGCTATCTCAGGGAGGATCTGCCTACACGTTCCACCTGCAGAACAGGTGACTTCTGAAAGGCAGGCAGAGTGCCGGGACCTACTGCAGGCTGAACCCCCTGGGTCCAGCCAGGGGAGGGTCACTTTGAGGGAAGGACCCTCAGTTGGTTCATCTCTGACGCCACAAGGCTGCTGGCACCCACAGTGTCTTTCTCTTCATCTGCTCCCTTGGCTCTCCACTCTCACAAGATGGGGTGACTTTCTTAGACAATGTTCTGGGGGTCAGAATGCAGGAGTGCAATCCTATACGAGGGCCTCATCCTCTGCCTCCAGCCCTTCCTAAGTCCCCTCCCCTCGTTCTTTCCCTGAATCACCTACAAAGAGCTCTGACCCCCTTTTGCTTGTACACTAGACCTCGATGGCCCAGAAGACCAGAGCTCAAATCTATGGCATCCAAAGGTCGGTTCCCTTTTTCTCCGATGAAAGGAGGGCTGGATTGCTCCTTCTTGCCCCTAGCGTGGGCTGAATACTACCGCATTCAGGGAAAGAAGTGAAAAAAAGGCAGTTGATTTCCAGACTCAACCAGATTGAAATTCATACGAAGCTACACTATTCATATATAAAAAGCTCTCATTTATTGAGTGTCTGCTCTACACCAGGCACTTGACATTCAATATGTCTAATCCTTACAACAGCGCAGCAAGTTACGTTTTACTTTCTCTATTTTCTACATGAGAAAACCGAGAATTGGAAGCGGTTCAACAACGTGCCAAAAGCCACACAGCAATTAAAATAGGCAGGTTAGGCTGTGGTTCTAAGTAACCCCCATATTCTAGTAGCCTATGTCCAACCACTACTGGCTTATTTCTTATAAACATTTCCAGTCCGTCACTTTCCTCTGCATCATCCTTGCTCTGAGGCCTAGGATGATGGAGCTGCCGGCTGATGGGCATTCTTGGGTGCTGGGTCAGAGGCCACAGAGCTTTGGAGTGTCCCTGCCAGCAACTGAATGAGTGATTTAGCCCCACCAGCCACAAGTGGGCCTGGAGGTGCAACTCTTCGCATGCTCAGGAGTCAGAGGCTGGAAATGCTGGGGATCCCTGTTAAAGACGGGGCCCTGGTGTGTCTAGCCTCCTCTCACTGGGATGACTCACTTTCCCCCTTCTCTCTCTTCCCTCTTTCTTTCCCATGTCTCTCTGCTTCTCTCTGCATCATAAAACAGCTCACAATTTTTCTCATGGATGGGTTAAGAAATAAATACAAGTTCTGAGGGTGTACCCAATTTATTCTAAATATTACTAAGTGAAACTCACAATGACTGAAACTACACTTGATCAAATTGGTTACCCAGTGAAAGTTAATAGAAGAATAAATCTGCTTGACCAAATTTACAAAATTTGATTAGGAAAAAAAAATTGTCACAGAAGAAAATACACAATTGCAGAGGCTATAACTAATAGAATAAATGGATCAGAAGCTGATGATGAATCAGCTTTATAATGTAAAAATTGAGTGGAAATGAATTGTCAATTTCAAGAGTATAAAAATGAAAAATGGAAAAAATTGGATACGATAGGGAAATGCATTAAGAAATTAAATTGGATTAAAGGAATTTGAGACATGCTTGTTCAGTGAAAATTCATCAGTGTTTCCATCTTCTGAGACCTCCACGTCCATGTCAATGACCTTTACGGGCTTACAGCCATTGGTGGCTTCTGTAAATGTCACCGGCCCAAATACTGACCTTGAGACTCCACCTCTTTGCAGATACTCTTGCTTTTCCATTTGTTCCATTTTTTATTACATTCATTTTAGAGATCCCTTTCTTTCCCTCCTGTAAATGTTTCTGTTCGCATGGATTCCATCTCCAGCTTACTTTTTTTTTTTTTTTTAATGTGCTCTCCCTGGGCAGTCTCAAACCACCTCATATATTGGGTTGTTGGAAAAGTCATGATGCATTTTTGCAACGAAAAACATAGAAAAAAATACATCATGACTTTTCTGACAACCAATATTTTACTATCCCTTCCATGCAGATGAATACAAAATTGATATCCTTAACTATAATAGTTATGCTTCTCAGCTTCAAACAACAATGAAAAGACTGATTAACTTAAGTAGGAAAAGGAATTTATTGGAAAGTCATTAAGTTTCTCAAGAATTGATGAGAAAGGAAGATACTAGGCAGGCTCAGGGGGGAGAAGAAAGGCCAGAAACCCTGCAAGGCTCACATCACGGGGGTGATCTGGTTAGGACCTACTGTCCTCTCAGGCTGCTGGCACCACTGCCACTGGACATGGCAACATCACTGAGTTGCCGGAGGGAGTACTAACTGCCTTGCTTCTCTGTGTCACTTGCCCAAGGGTTGGGATAACCTGAGGCCACCTGCCCACACTCTGGCTGCCAGGGTGAGGGGAGAGCCTGTACCTGGTCTCGGTGAGAAGAGAGGCCCTTCCTCTCACAAAGATTCACAGAGTGGCAGACTCTACAAACATAGGAAGTGGGTTCAGGGCCCCAGGTCCTCCCAAAGCCTAAAATATTTATCAGTTGGTCCTTTACATAAGAGGTGTGTCAACCCTTGTTTTAGAGGTTGAATGCTCACACACTTGAAGGTTGACCAGTCACAGGATTTTTCAGGCCAGACTTGTGTTATCTTTGGCCATTTGTCTAGTTGCTTCTGGTTGGTTCCAGGTGCGATAACAACAGCTGACTATCATAGGTTTTTCAGCCTGAAGGCTTTGGCCATTTGCTGACTGACTTCTGTGCTCAATTTGCTCCTCATCCCACTCCCAATTTAATGATGGTGATCTTGAGGCCATCCCAAACTCCAGGCTTCTGGGGGAAAATCAGTATCCTTAATCAACTCTTAGCCACAGGGGTGGTTCTCATGTCTTGGAGAGAGATCTTAAAGGGGGAATCTTGAGAAAGGTTAGGGCCATGCCACAGATTTATTTCCTGTTACAGCCCATCTCCTATTTTATAAATAGTTCTGTTCAGTGACTAGAACCTATTACCTTAGTATTTTGACCCACATTTTTGGACTCAGGCAATTTAGGCAGATGAAGTAACTTCAGCAGATTTGTGCTCCCTTCTACCATCAGTGCAGATGGACTATGTTTCCCCTACATTATTCTAAAAAGGGCAAAGGATATCCAAAATATGCCAACATTCTGATAGTTTTTTTTCTCAACCATTTCCTCATGAGCCACAGGCTTGGTTTCTACCTCGTAATGTATTGTAGGTGACAACCAGACCAAAGGTTTTGCCCCAGCATAACAAGTCTTGCCAGTTTTCCAACGTGCCATGATTCTTTCCTGCCACCTGCTAAATCAGTGCCATGCTTTTAGGTACCAACATCCAGATAACCTAGGATACAGATTTTTCCGGGTGTAAGTGACACCCCAAATAACAATGATTTAGAAGTGACCCACTGCTCATGTCATGATCTGAAGGGAGACGGTCTAGGGGCAGGCATGGCAGCTCTACTTTAAGAGGTTGTCCAGGGAGTCAGACTCTTTTTATCTCATTGCTCTACCATCTCTCAGGTGTTGCTCTCTCTGAAGGTGACTGTCCCCGATGTTCACATTCCATGCAGCAGGACAGAGGGAGTGAACATGGCAACCTCCTCACCCCCTTTAAAGGCATGCTCTGGAAATGGCCTACTTCCCTTCTTCTCACATCTCATTGGCCAGAAGCTTGTCAAATGACCACACGCAGTGGAAAGGAGGCTGGGGTTGTAGCCTTTTTAGAGGAAACAAGAGAGTGGATGTTGGTGGACAACTTCAATCTCTACCCCCAACTGCACAAATCAGGTCAGGCCATTGTGATTACCACTCCAGAGCTCTTGTCTATCATAACTACCATGATTATCTGGCCTCAGTTAAGTACCTGAAATCAGTTTCTTCCATTTTGGCATCTTTCTTTCTCCATTAAAATCAAGGATCCCATTTCAACTGTATCCAGTTGCATCATCAGTTTATGGAAATCAGTCATGGGTTTGATTTTCAGAGATGCTGGTATTCTCCTCACCAATGTATTTGGTCTTCCAAACCCTCTTGAGGATAAGAATTAACAGCTGCATTGGCAACTCACACATGATAAATCCTCCAGAGCATTTCTATATCCCTACGTTTTGGGATTCTTTCCTCCATTATCCAATGGAATTGCATTTTGCATGAGTCACTGTTCAGTCCAGGTTTCAAACCAACAATTGACATGACACTGAGGACCGCTCACAGGGGCTGTAGCTAGCACACTGCATCCCAATTTCTAATGAGCGTACTTTTGATTGAATGATGATGCAAGATTATGCACTTGTGGTGAGCACTGAAACATGCCACCCAACCCCTCCCCCCAAGAATGAAGGTCGTACTTCCTCAGCTATGAGGAGAATCAGCTGGGAGCCCACTCAGGGATGCCTCAGGTGAAGAAAACTGTATTGCCCAAGGCTACACTCCCTTCCTGGAGCAGCCACATCCAATGACAGGTCAAAGTTGGGTTATAAAGGTCTGGCCCCTGGGCTCCAATTCAAGCAACCCCAAATAGCCATCCCAGCTCCAGGGCTTGCTTTGGGGCCAGCTGAAGCTCCTGCTGGCAGTGCATGCAGCTCCACTCCTCCCTCTGCCCAATTCTGCTTTTGTCCTTTCTGTTTCACAGGTGTGGTCCAAAAAGCACTTCCTAATAAAGGTTCTACGTGCTAATCTACATCTCAGAAACTCTTTTAATGAAGATTTAGCTTTATGAGTAATTATGCACCATCTGTCTGCCCCCTGTTTCCAGGCCATGCTGGAGTCTGACTCTTGTTATAGGCTTATAAGCAGTGAGTGATGGAGTCGGGGAAGAAGGCAGGAGCAGAACTGGCTTCCTTCTGCTAGCAAATGTGTGGCAGGATTTATAGCATCTTTAAACTAGGCATCAGACAAGGGAGCAAAATATGTTTCAACTGGCTCCTGGAAGGTGTTCAGTAAATGTTGGTCTGAACTAAACTGTCTTACACCCATTGACTTCTTACCCCCAGGCTGCCTGTATTATTTATTTATTTATTTATTATTTACTATTATTATTATTTTTGAGACCATTAGACCTGGAAAAGAAGGAAGGGAGTTTTGTGACTTCTTCAATGAGGAAGGAAGAGAAGCATCCTAGGGTGGCTGGAAATAACTCATTAACTAAATTAGGTCTTGTTGTGTGAAAGTGTGATAAAGAATTTTGATTTGGAAAGTTCGGTTTCAATTAATCATGGCCTAGTGAGAACAACCATCTGGAAGCCAGCAGTGGGAAATGTGTCATTCATAAAAATAGGTCAGGGCTGGAGTTTGGTACTATCTGTTTGGGGGTGATGATGGAAGCCACCAGCACTACCTGGAGAGAAGAGCGAAGCTCAAAAGAGAGGGCTTTGCAGTGTGATGGGGACTGAAGTCTGGTGAACCACCAATTGAGCAGATGAACAAATATGTTCCCATGTGTTATTAAATCTTAATGTTACCTGTGCAGAGGTGGCAGGTGACCTGTAACATGAACTTTCTGAATAAAATGTCTCACTCAAAGCAGTAACTGATGGTGAGCAGTCTGCTCCTGTGACTGCTTTATGTGGCCCTCTCAAATCCCATCCTGTAGGTAGCTGCCAGCCATAAGCATTCATGGAGGTTCCTACAATCATAGGTATCATCTTAAAGCCCATGTCATGTGGAAATTGGTCCTGGTTTATTTTTAATGAACTTAGACATCCAGTATGGCCATTGGAGACATCCAAGAAGACTGAAAACAATCTAAGATTAGCAATAGGTTCCTCCAGCAATCGAACCAAAGCAATTTACTGAGAAAATAAAATCTCAAAACTTTTTATTAACCTGAATGTTCAGGAGAACCCCTGTGAACTCCCTGTGCTACAGCCTAAAGATCTATATTGCCAGCTATTTCCCAACAGGAATAGAGATAGTCTGAAAAGTTGAGGCAAAGAAACATCACAGTTAACCCTGAGCTTGACTTCTGCAGAGTGCTGTGAAATTTTCCCCTGAATCTACACTAGATGGAAATACTTGTTAAAGGTGCATTAGTTGTGTTCACAGTTAGATGCTCTAGCCAAAAAAGTTTGTCTGCCAATCCTGCTTTATTAGTTATGAAATGATTTTTCTTTTCATACATAATTAAAAGCCCCAAGTTTAATACAGTAAAAGACATAAAAACGTTAGAAATGGGTAAAGCTACTTTTCAGGATTCAAGGGAGAAACTTTCAGAGCAAAGCATGGGGAGCAGGGAGAGACCTTACAGCTCATCTCTTTGGTGAGTGATTGCTGCATCAGAGATGAAGGTGGGGGTGGGCCAGCCTCCTGGTTATACCTCTCCTTTCTACATTAGAAGAAATAAGATCTTTAGTTCATGCCACTTTTCTAATTTGTTTCAGATTAGCACTGAGATTGGAGAATAAGAGAGAGATAAAAACAGGGAGAATAAATGTAAAAAAGTTGGAGTTGAAGTAGTGCTATTTTACTTTAGTGTAACAAAGAGGAAAATATCAGATAAAACAGCCTTCAAGACAAAAAGTATCACCAGAGATAAAGGAGGGACAGTTAATAATGATAAGATCAACTCACCAGGAAGACATAACAATTGTCAGTGTTTATATGCCTAATAACAGAGCTTCAAAATACATGAAGCATAAACCCCTCTCTCAACAATTGATAGAACCACTAGACTATATATATATATACACACACACACATATATATATGTAAAAATATAAGTGATCTGAACAACACTCAATCACTGTGACCTAACTGGTATTATAGAATACTACACCTTACAATTGGAGGATGCATATTCTTTTCAAATGTTCATCTATCACTAAGATAGACCATATGATAGGCCATAAAATAAGTCTCAATAAATGTCAAACTATTGAAGCCATATAGAGTATGTTCTCTGACCACCATGTAATTATATTAGAAATCAACAATAATACAATATCTGGGAAAGCTCAAGATATTTGAAATTAAAGCACATACTTCTAAAAATGCTATGTGTCACTGAAGAAATAAAGAGTGCAATTAGAAAATATTTAAATTGAAATGATAATGAAAACACAACATATTAAAATTTGTGGGATGCTGCTAAAGCAGTAATTAGAGGGACATTTATAGCTTTATGTGATTACATTACAAAAAAAGGAAAGGTCTGAAAAGGGCAATAGGTATAGTTCTATCTTCATTAACTTATTTAATAAATTAACATTGAGCACTTAATTGTTGGGTGTATAATACTGAGCAGAACAGACATGGTCCCTGCCCTTTTGGTGGTCATGGTCTACGGAAAGACAAAATAATAAACACAGATAAATATAAAGTTCAAATTATGATAAATGCTATGAAGGGAAAAAACTGGGTGTTATGTGGGGCAGGGACCTAATATAGATTGGGACACAAAAGAAAGCCTCTTTGAGAATGTGTTAAAACCTCTTGAAGCTCAGTGGGACTTAAGTTAAAAGCAGAAGACAGTCAAGCATTGAGTGAGGGGAATGTTCCAGGTAGAAGGAGCTGTGTGTGGAATAGACAGCTGGATATATGGGTCAGGGGCTCAGAGGAGAGCCCATTGCAAGCTAAGAATTATGTAAAATAGTAATCTATTTCCTGTGCATTTCCCCATCCCTCTGCTTTGGGCCCCCCAGAGAATGCTTTCTCTTCCTCAAGTCCTCCTCAAGTAGAAGCAAAGACTCAAAGATATGGCAGGGCTAAGGGCCAGACAAAAATGTCTGGTGAATACCTGCAGAGTGAGGTTTTCTGCTATCAAAGACTAGTTAAAACCAGGGTTGGAAGAAGGATGAGCAGAAGATAAAGAGTCAACTTGGCCAGGAGAGAAAGGAGTGGAGGGACCAAGGGTCTTTATCAGAGGGAGAAAGCTCCTGTTTTGGCTTACAAGGACGAGGGAGTGAAAACACAGAGTTGGCTCGAGTGTGGACCCTCCAACGATTCAGCAAACCACCAATAATCCATAGTAATGGATACTTGTAAACTCTGTGAACAGAGGGTAAGGGCTTGAACAGAATGTAAGGCAGCAGCCCTCAAACTTTTTGGTCTCTGGACCCCTTTATACTCTTAAAAACTATTACTAATCCCAGAGAGCTTTTGTTTGTGAATTATATCTATACTAGGATTGCAAGATAAAAATACGACACCTAGTTAAATTTGAGTTTCAAATAAATACTTTTTTAGTATAAGTATGTCCCATGCAATACGTGTATTTTTAGTTGCTAAATCAGGCAACCCTAATCTAGAGATATTTACTGAATCAAAAACTAAAGCTAAAATTGTAAATTTATTTATTAATTAAAAGTAACAGTAGTAAATCCATGACATATTAACATAAATCACATTTTTATTATGGATCTCATATTTCCTAAAAATTATTGAAAAGGGCAGCCATATTTTACATTTTTGCAAATCTCTTTTATGTCTGGCTTGACAGAAGACTACTGGATATCTGCTTTTGCATTCAATCTATTGCAAAATGTTGTTTTGTTTGAAGTATGTGAAGAAAATCACCTTTGCTCAGGAAAAAGGAGGAGATAGTTATGGATATTCTTCTTTGATACAATAGTAAAGTTTGCTAATGGGCTAGTATGTGAAAGATTAGTCACAGTGTGGAACCTGAATCTCTATCAATGAACTTTTTGTACATTCTGTTACATTAAAATCTATTGATCCACCTTGCACTTTGAATAATTCTTTTACTCATTCATGATTTTATAACATTATGCATTCGTCATTTGGAAAATATTGGTTCACTGAATCATGTAGATTTTCCAAGTGTTGGAACATTTCATTTTACAATGTCAAAAAAATCATATTCATTAATATCACCATCACTTTCATTAAAAAAGTCTTAAGTACCAGGAAGCTCTCAAACTCAAGGTTGGGGATACAAGTTTCCCAAAATTCTAATTTTTGCTTGAAAACTCAGATTTTGTCATTGGCTACAAATATTGTTTTCATGGTAAGAACAAGCTCACTTGTTCGTTTTCAAAAATTTGTCTTCCAAATAACCAGTTCTGAATGACTGGGGCTTGTCAATCAGTCATTCTTGCAAATAAAAATGGCGTTCCATGAAAAAAGTGGCCAGTTCAGCTTGCAACTCAAATAACCACACAACTGTTTTGCCTAAAGCCAATCATCACACTTCTGGAGGCAGCCGCTGTGTTTTTGGGGGTACTTCCCATTTTGATATAGAATTTTAAAAAATGTGTATTTAAGGGTCAAGATTAAATAAAATTAATCATTCTTACTCTTCAAAAAAGGATCTTCTCAAGAGAAACTGGCTTTGTAGTTTTCTGTGAAGGCATGGTGGTGAAGAATGCAATTCCCCTTTTACATTGTGGTGCCCCTGCCTTCTTTTGTGCTAAGGCACCAGCCATTTTACTCCCTGTTGCTTTTACATCATCGGTAAAAATGTCAACACCATGAAAAAGACAAATAATGTCTCAGTAATTTTATAAAAATAATTCTGACCTTGCAGACCTTCTGAAAGCATCGTGGCAACTTCCAGGTATCTGGGGACTACACCTTGAAAACACTGATTTATGGTAACCCGAAAGCTTAGCCCCTGACCAAAGTGGAATGGAATAGAGCCAGCAGGAAATTTTCTCGGAGTAGGGCCAGTGGTGGACACACCACCATCAGAACAGAAACTGATTCTGGCTTCTTTAAGCAAAAAATAGATTTACGGAATGGGTATTGGGGAGCTCACAAAATCACTAGCAGGCCTGCAGAGGCAGGTTTATAAATTGGGCAGAAAGAATGAAAAGGAGGCTGTATGTCCAGAACCCGGGCCAGATGCCCACCAGGCAGTCAGGTGAGGGGCAGCTACTGTTGAACACAGGATGTTCCATCTTGCATCACTAATACACCAGCCCTGGTTCCCGGAGGCTGCTGTGACAGCTGTCCTCCTCACCTTTGCCACCTGGAGAGATTTTGACTTTGTCACTGAATGAAGCCCTGATTGGCTGAGCCTGGGTTACTTGTCTGTGCCCTAGCTGCTCAGGGAGTTATCCTGGGGAAGTTATCTCAGCTCTCCACTTCTCTGGCTGGTGCAGCAAGACTTACAAAAAGGGTAATTCTTCATGAATAGGAAAGAGGTTTCAATGCTAAGCAGCTAAAAAAAATGACAACAGCTAGAGCTCATTTCAGCTGGAGTCAGAAATTGTGTAGTAATCAGTCAAGCATTGATTACCAGAGGGGCGGCATGGAGGAAGTTTCCAAGGAAGAGAACATTGAGTGAGATGAGAAGGGGGCCTAGGAATGAGCCTGGAGTCTTCCAATGTCTGAAGGCTGCATGGAAGGAGATACACCCACAGAGAAGACTGAGAAGGAACAGTGAGAAGAGGAGCAGCGAATTCTGTGTTTGTGGGCACAGGTGCTTAATCCCAGCCAGAGGCCCAGAAAGCTGAGGCCTGAGAAATCTCCATCGATGGATTATAAAATGTCTGCAAATCTCCTTTCCTGTACCCCTCTTCTCTAGTGCACTGGAATATAAATTATTGTTACCTCTCAAAGAAGTCAGGGAGATGGGATGTCATTTATTTCACCAGAGGTAGTTATTCCAGACTAAAGGAGTATGGGCACCCTTTGGCATCATTCTCTAAGCACTAAGCAGTGCTTTGTGCAGCCAGGGCCCAGGTCTAGTCTTTTATGGACGGGAAGCCTGACGGACAGCCCATGGGAGCTACAGAGAGGTCTCTCTGCTTTAACACATTTGCAAATAGTTGTAATCTATTTGGCAACACTTTACGGAGCATTGCAATGCCTGTGCTTACGAAGCTCTGTGTTAGAAGAATCGGGTATTTCAGAGGATAGAACAATGACATACGAGACAGAACACAGACATGAACTTAAAAGCACATACAAAGCAAAATTTTAAAGGGCCCAAATGATTGCAGTCCCACCTCCTCTGATGGTTGTTCCAATTCTCTAGATGTGGTCCCTGAAGCCTCCCTTCCCCTCCCCCCACCAGGCCTCTCTGCATGGGACACACCCTACTGCCCCCACCCTCACTACCCATGGGGACCTGCCAAATGCCTGCCTACTTATCTTTCAGGTTTCAACTTAGACATCAGTTCTAACATGGAGACTCTGACTCACAAGTCTGCTTAGGAATCTTCCTGTGTGCCCCTGTGACATCGTGACTTCTCTGTCTTACCATTTATGGGCCTGCTTACTGAGCTTCCTAAGTGGAAAGTCTCAGATGCAAACTTTTTTACTGATATGGGTCTTTCTCACAATTGCTGCCCCAGCACCCGGCATGGAGTATGTGCTCTATGAATACTGATAGAACGAAAAAAAAATCAATGGCTGGGTGAATAAATCAGGAGCCTGGTTGTATTGACAGGCCCAGCATACAGGAATAACCTGAGCTGTGTGGAGGGATTAGAAAGGCTTGTTGGAAGGTAAGATTCTGTGCAGGCTCCCTGAAGCAGATGGACCCAGATTAGCAGGGGCCAGAGATGCCAAATCAGACATTCAATACCTTTTGAGTGGGATGGGGGAGGATTAGCATTGCTGGAGGGAGGTATCTATTTGGGGTAGTAACTAGAAATTTTTCTAAGTGTTCTAGGTGCTGTTAGGAGAGCATATGCTTCTCAAGTCCATGCTGTAGGGTGCTGGAGTACACACAGGGGGCACAACAAGCCCCGCCCTTCCCTGCCCCTTGTCGGTGTCAAGGCTGCAACCCTGAATGGCAGTGGTGTTGACTGGAATGGAGGGTGCAGGTACCCGACAGGAAGGGCCCAGCTCCGTCGGCTGAAGGGCGCTGTGATGTGAGGGATGCAGCCAACTCTTGGCCATGTGACAGGAGCACCATCTGTACCTCGCGAGGCTCGATTCTGCAGCCACCACAGCCAACTCAGGCAGATTTGACACAAGTTTAGCAAATAGCTTTTCCAGAAGGTTCGTAAATTTCCAATCTGCTGTGCTACGTTTTCCCCTACAACTGCCACCAACTAAATGTTAATTTGGATTCAAGACCTGATGGGTGATGGGCTCACCACAGAGATGGAAAGGCGTTGGGGCTTGGGGGGCCTCAGAACAGACTGCTCCTACAAATATGCTTGTATCCATGTGTGTTATATATACGTGATTGTCAAATATTGACTGTTAAGTCTGTCTTTACTCACAGATGTATTCCTCAGACATTGCATATAAATTGAATTTTTGTTATTTTCAATTTAATTTTTAGTATAAAATGAATGCAACCTTTAATGTTATTTTAAAGAATTCTGCACTAGGCATTCCTTTTGCCAAAGTAAAAAAAAGAAAAAATTGACCCTCAATCTTTCTTTTGTATAAATTGTATATAAATGTGCATATATTTATATTTGTGTGTTTGTATCTTCTGTGTGCCTGTGTTGTGGATCATCTCTCTTTCAGAAAATGCAGAAAACATTGGCTTCAGACTAGCTTTAAGATTTTCATGCTTCATGTAAAAGACAGGGGAAAAGGTTGAGTTATATACCCAAAGTCATTGGCATGAAGATTTCATCTTCGTTGTTATCAATACAACATCTTCCACACAACACAAAACATAAATGCAAAATTGTACAGCATGCTGGAATGAATATATTACCACTCAGAGCTATATTTCAAATATCGCTTTTTGATATCTTAATCCCCATGGAAGTTAAGAGTATTTACTAATTGAAGAACCAGGGGAGTTAATTACTATTCCTAAACAAAATTTAATTACAGAAAATGTAAGTTTATAAATATACAATAGAAATTATTTGGAATGATGGGAGTGTCCCCAATTCTTGTTTCATAATGGCTATTAGTGACAGTCATGACCATTTCTTTCCACACGTCCATATTAGTTAACAGGCAACTTTTGCTGTAATTAGTTTTTCAAATGCTATTGACTGTCACTTTGGGAAGCAGAGTAATAATACTTGAGTAAAGTAAGTAACTAAATATCCAAGTTCACACAACTGTGTGGAGGTAGAGAGACCAGTAACAATCTGGACTCTATGGAATCTTGGGGGGCACCCCTATAATTGTGAGCCAAGAGAAAAGTGAGTGTGTTTTGAAGTTCTTGGAGGAATTTGCACGTGTGAATATTTTTTCTCTAGGACTCATCTCCACGCTGGTGCCCCTGGTGGCCCCAGGAAAGTGCCCCTAATGGTAGAAGTTCCTTTAACTGTAGAAGGGTCCTCAGCAGCTTATGTCAGGGGTCATGTCTAATCTTGTGTCCCCAGAACCAAGTACAGGACACGGCACAGTGTAGGCTGCTTGTTGAACAAATGGGTGAAAGACCACAGGAACCCATATGACAGCTAGTTTAGGAAGTGACAGTGCTTTGTGGTCTTCTCTAAGGAGGGAGAGGCCATGGACATGCAAATTCTATTCATTTAACATGAAGGAGATTACACTGGTCGTTGGTATTTTTTCATACTCTGGCAGCAGAGAAGATTCAAGGCACTTGACTCAGGCAAGATCACTCATTAATTTTTCTGGGCCTGATATGCGAACTCTGGGAAAGGTTCTTGCCTTTTCCCTCTTGAGTTGCTAAGTGGGAAGATGTGACTTCTGTGTGGTTGTCCTGCCTGGTTGCCTGCAAAAAGCAGTGGGTAGGGGGTGAAAATGGAGCTCGCCTATAAAATGAGGGATTTAGAGCTGATAGTGGAAAATGATGGAACCTGGACACGTCATTTGAGCCTTGGATCCAGCTGTTCTTGAAGTCATCCTGCTTCAGGATGAGCTGGTGAAGTGGCCCCAAAATCTTTTGATTAAGCTATTTGAGCTGAGTTTCTGTCACTTGCAACCAAAAAGCTCTGAGCAATTAATTTCCTTTTTTCTGACTGTTAAGTAATGAACACATATTGCTTTTATAAAACAGGAAAAAAGAAACACAAAAGTGAACACGCACATAACCACAGACCCGTACTTAAATCAAGGGCTCCATTTGACCTGTTTGTGAGACAAGCCACGTGAGCTCAATGATCACTCTCTGTTGGCTTCACTGTTCAGCTCTATGAAATCCAGCTTGGGGAGTGGGCAGGAATCACATCACTGCTGCCAAATGCCACTATATCTTTGTTGAGAGATACTGACCAATCTTCAGTAAAACTCAAATTAAATAAAGTCAGGAAAAAAACCAACGAGGAAACTGCCATGTAGAATCTTCTTCCACTAGGTGGGAAAGCTTCCTGAGTTGATGGCCTTAGTCAACTAACTTTTCAAATCTTCCCATGTAAGACAGTGCTCATCTTTTAAATTTCTCCTTCTTTCTTTCTTTTTTTTTCAGTTTTTTTCTTTATATTATACTTACTTTTAAAAAGATTTTTATTAAAATATACCTAACATACAATATTATATTAGTTTCAGGGGTAAACAATAGTTATTCAATTTTAGCTAACTAAAGAAGTAATCACCATGGTAAGCCCAGCAAACATCTGACACCGTACCATGCTATCACAATATTATTGACTATATTTCCTATGCTGTACATTACATCCCCATGACTTATTTGTTTTATACCTGGAAATTTGGACCTCTTATTCCTCTTCACCTTTCCCCCCTTTTATAAAATTTTTCAGTTACAGTTGATGTTCAATATTATTTTGTATTAATTTCAGGTGTACAGCATAGTGGTTACATATTTGTATAATTTAAGAAGTGATCCCCCTGAGTAGTCTATTACTCATCTGGCACTATACATAGTTATAACCATATTATTGACTATATTCTCTATGCTTTACTTTACATCCCCATGACTATTTCATAACTACCAGTTTGTACTTCTTAATCCTTTCATCTTTTTCACACTGTCCCCCAACCCCTTCCCATCTATCACCCCAATAAATCTAGTACCCATCTGGCATCATACGTAATTATTATAATATTATTGACTATATATTCCTTATGCTATACCCTACATGACTATTTTGTAACAACCAATTTGTACTTCTTAATCCCTTCCCCTTTTTCACCCACGTTCCCAACTCCCCTCCCGTCTGGCAACCAACAATATGTTTTCTATATCTATGAGTTTGTCTCTGTTTTGTTTGTTTATTTTGTTCTTTAGATTCCACATATAAGCAAAATCACACTGCCTCTGTCTATCTCTTACACTCCACTCAATACTGTGGACCCTCAGGGCCATTCATGGTGCCCGCAGATGGCAAGAACCCATTTCCTTCCCTGGCTGAGCAGTATTCCATTGTACATATGTACCACCTCCTCTTTATCTGTTCTTCCATCTCCAGACACCCAAGCTGCCTCCACATCTTGGCCATTGTAAACAGTGCTGCAATGAGCATATGGATGCACACGTCCCCTCAAAGTAGTGTTTTGGGTTTCTTCAGATAAATACCCTGAAATGGGATCACTGGGTCCTTCTTTGTCTCTTGTTATAGCCTTTGTTTTAAAGTCTATTTTGTCTGGTATAAGTATTGCTACTCCAGCTTTTTTTGGTTTCCATTTTCATGAAATATCTTTTTCCATCCCTTTACTTTCCACCCGTGTGTGTCTTTCAACCTGAAGTATTTCTCTTGTAAGAAGAATATGTAAGAGTTTTCTTTTCTTATCCATTCAGCCCTCCCATGTCTTTTGACTGGATCATTTAATCTATTTACATTGAAAGTTATTATTGATAAATATATAGCTTTTGCCATTTTATTATTCATAATTTTGATCTTTTTTGTTTTTCTTTCTTAAAGAAGTCCTTCTAAGATTCCTTGTAATACTGGTTTGTGATGAGGAACTCTTTTAGCTTTTTCTTGTCTGGAAGCTCTTTATCTGTTCTTTGATTCTAAATCATAGCTTTGCTGGGTAGAGTAATCTTGGTTGTAGGTCCTTGCTTTTCATCATGTTGAATATTTTGTGCCAATTCCTTCTAGCCTGCAAAGTTTCTGTTGAAAAATCAGTGCAATCTTATGGGAACTCCCTATAAGTTACTAGATGCCTTTCTCTTGTTGCTTTTAAGATTCTCTCCTTGCCTTTAACCTTTGCCATTCTAATTATAATGTGTCTTGGTGTGGGCCTGTTTAGGTTCATCTTGTTTGGGACTCACTGTGCTTCCTGAACTTGTCTGTTTATTTCCTTTGTAAAAAGCTTAGGAAAGTTTTTAGTCATTTTTTCAAATAGGTTCTCAATCCCTTGCTTTCTCCCTTCTCCTCCAGGTACCTCTATGATGTGAACGTTGTTATACTTCATGTTGTCCCAGAGTTCTCTTAAATTATCTTCATTTTTTTGGATTTTTTTCTTTTTGTTGTTACAATTGGGTGTTTTCTGCTACCTTGTCTTCCAAATCACTGATTTGATACTCTGCTTCATCTAGTCTGCTGGTGATTCCTTCTAGTGCATTCTTCATTTCAATTATTGTATTCTTCACTTCTGACTGGTTATTTTTTATGTTTTCTATGTCCTTCTTTATGCTTGCTATCTCTCTGTTGAAGTAATGACTAAGTTTCTTGAGCATCCTTATAATCATCGATTTGAATCCTGTCTCTGGTGGGTTGCTTGCCTCCATTTTGTTTAGTTCTTTATCTGGGGCTTTCTCCTGTTCTTTCAGTTGGGGTGTATTTTTTTTTGTTGTTTCCTCATTTTGGATGCCTCTCTATGTGTTTCTATGTGTAAATCTGCTATGTCTCTCAGTCTTGGCCAGGTAGCCTTATGTAGTTGGTGCCCTGTAGGGCCCTGACACAGTCTCCCTTTTCACCTGCTCTGGGTGCTCCAGGAGTGTTCCTTATATGGGTTGTGTGTGCCCGCCTGTTATAGTTGAGCCTTGATTGCTATTGTCACTTCAGCAGGTGGGTTGTTCCTCAGGCTGATTGGCTGTAGGGTTTGGTCACACCCATAGCTTACAGGCTGCTGTGCAGGGGGCTTACCCCACTGAGTGGGATTCACCCCAATGGGCTCTGGTGACTGTTGAGACCACCCTTTGTGTGTGCCACTTGTGGGGCTAATTGGGCAATACTCTGCTGTGGTTGAACCAACCTCCAAATTTGTTGGTTCTAGGGCCTCTTGCAAGGGGCTCAGGTGTAGACCCAGTTCACCCACTGCCTATGACCAGCCAGGGACTACCTTGTAGGAGCTACAAAGAGATCCATGGTTTTTCACTGCTTATGCTAACCTGGAGACATGTGGGAGAGGCCATGCTGCAAACTGAGGACGGCTGCCACCAGTACTGGGCCTGGGGTATCTCTGCAAAATGCCAGGACACCCAGAGGCCTGCTGCCACCCACCGGCTCACTTAAGGCTCAGCCACTGATAAACCCTCGTGTGGTACACAAGTTGGGGTCTCAGGGAGTCACTAGAATGGGTAGAGTTGTTGTCACCAGGTTAATGTAGATTTTGGTTTGGTGCCGGTGCTGAGCCTGGAGCTACTCAGCAAAAGTCTCGGAGCACACCGAGGTGAGCTGCTGCCCCCTGGGGGCTACAATAGCTTTCCAAGAAAAAGTGCAATTAGGGCGGGGCTGGCTGCTCTTGGAGAAAGTGCCTCTGGTGTTGGGCGAGTTGTGTGGTGCAGGACCCCAGTGAGGCAGCAGGGTGGAGGAACAGGAGCTCACCAAGCCAATCAGCTTCAGATTTGGCCAGAAGTGTAGAAGGAGGACTCAACACATTAAAGATGGCATCTGCCTGCCAGCTGCACGAGAGAAGGACCTTACACAGGGAAAATGGCAACTGTCCTCCAGCCTGTTATGAAGCCACACACCTCTGCCTGCCCACCGTATGCCTCCGACACCCCCCAAATCACCGTCCCTCTGCTGGAGCCCAAAATGAGTGCCTGCAAGTGTGAGAGTCTGTGCGGGGGCTGTTTAAGAAGACCTGTGGGTTTCCTGCAGCCTTCTGTTCACCCGGATGGTTGGAATCCCCACTGTTTTTCATAGCCAGATGTTGTAGGGGTTCTTCTCAGCACCAATACTCTAGGCTGGAGAGACTGGTGTGCAGCTGGGGTTCCTTGCTGCTCTAGGGGGGAACCTCCATGGACGAGATATCCCTCCCAGTTCTCAACCACCACATGGAGGATTGGAGCTAGCCCATTTCATGTCCCTGTCCCTCCTACCAGTCTTGATGGGGCTTCTTCTTTATATCCTTAGTTATAGAACTTCTTTTTAGTTAGACTTCAAATGGTTCTCCAGGTTGATTGTTTGATAATTTAGTTGTAATTTTAGCATGCTCATGGAAGGAAGCAGGCACACTGTTTATCTACTTTGCCATCTTGGATCTCCTCTATCTAATCTTTTAAATTTCGTTTTTTAAATTTTTATATTCTAAGATTTTTTATTGGGGAATTGGGGGGATGGGAACAGTGCTGGGGAATTGGGGAAGTGGAACAGACAAGTTGCTGTCATTTTGTTCTTCAGT
>NW_017731647.1:1655060-1680691 GCF_001890085.2 Hipposideros armiger | reverse complement strand
CTGGCGTCCCAAGCCAGTTCTTAACCATCGCGCCACTCGGCCGGCCCGGGATTGTTTTCTTAATTTCTCTTTCTGATAGTTTGTTATTAATGTATATAAATACAACAGATGGGCTGGCTGAGTGGCACGTTGGTTAAGAGCTGGCTTAGGATGCCAGCTCTGAGCAGCAGTGTCCCGGTTCAGATCCCACATGAGAGCCAGTGACACTGCCCTCTACAACTAAGATGGTGAACAACAGCTCGACCTGGAGCTGGGCTGCTGTGAGTCGCTAGAGATGGTGTAGGCTGCAGTCCCTGCTGCAGTGGGCTGCCATAAGCTACCGTGTGTGGTCGGTAGCCAACATGAGCAGCTGGCAGCCAGTGTGAGCTGCCAAGAGCCGCCGTGAGCGGCCATCCAGAGGCTGGCGACAGACCTGCCATACCTGGGAAGAGTGCAATGATAATACCAACATGGGCTAGTGAAGCAACATCCTCCACAACTCCACAACTAGACTGAAGAACAAAAAGATAGCAACTTGTCTGTTCCCCTTCCCCTCATTCCCCAGCGCTGTTCCCCTCCCCCAATTCCCCAATAAAAGCTTTAAAAATAAATAAATAAATAAATAAATAATAAATGCAACAGATTTTTATGTATTGATTTTGTATCTTGCAAATTTACTGAATTTGTTTATTATATTAGTTTTTTGGTGGAATCTTTAGGATTTTCTGTATATAATATCATGTTACCTGCAAATGAGGACAGTTTTACTTCTTCCTTTCCAAGTTGGATGCCTTTTATTTATTTTTCTTGACTAATTGTTCTGGTTAGGACTTCCAATACTATGTTGAATAAAAGTGGCAAGAGTGGATATTCTTGTCTTCGTTATCATTCTTATCTTAGGTAGGAAATATCAAGGGTTTTAGGAGTACCAGGGTACTCCTAAATATCAAGGGTACCAGGAAAGGAAAAAAACTATATATATATATATATATATATATAGTTATATATAATTTTTATACACATATACACACAGAGGGTGCCAAAAAATGTATACAAGTGGACACTTTGGTCAACATTGCTCAGGCAGTACTTCGCCATAATCAGAAGTGTCTGGTCACTGATGGTGACCACTTTGAGTACCTCTTGTAATTGCAGAAGTCTAATGTGACTTGTATTCATCTTTTGTTATTGGTATATATTGAGTATTACAATTTTAATAGTTTTTTCCTTTCTTAAATGTATACATTTTATTTGGCACCCTCTGTGTGTGTATGTGTACATATATATTATATGTCACAATATCATAGGTTATGAGCTAAGAAGTATTATTAACTCAACCCTGTGGACCTAAGAACCAAAAGAGAATACCACCACCAAAGGACCCCCTCAACCTTCCCCCACCAAGAAACAATCCCCTCATCTACCCCCAGTTGCAGGTCTTAACTCCCTTGTCCGCAATGCTCTTGTCCTCATACCTGGGAACAGATTGTTCAGAATTCACTAGATAAATCAGTGGTTTCAGCCATGTTCTCAGAACACTAAGACTAGGTTAAACAAATCAAATTTCAAAGGGTTTTTCAGAGTGTGGGTTAAGAAGGCGACATAATATGAAACATTTCTGAAACATGTTGTATCTTAGAAGGCTTTATTAGTGTGTAAATCTAACAATTTATGACTCAGTTTGGGGACTACCATGGCAGCTGGGGTAAGCTGATGCATGAAATGAGTAATAAGATCATGGACCACGCTGGAGAGACTTCAGAAATTCATCTGGCCAATCCCTAACCTTCATCAAGGGGGGTGTCGTAAATGACACAATTCAAGACACTTATAAGAATTGAAAGATCAAACTAGAATCTTGGTCTTCTTGTATGTAGATTAGCATTGTATTTATTACTGGGTTGTCGGAAAAGACATGATGTCTTTTGTATATGTTTTCAAAAGGTCATTTATTTATATAAAGAACAAAGATCAATCTATGATATATTTATTGCCCATTTTGTTCGATAACCTTTTGCCATCTTTCAGTGAGCTTCATAATTCCTCATTCTTAGAAGGACCTCTCTTTATTTGTGAAAAAATGAACAAGGTGCTGATTTACAGCTTCATCTGAATTGAACGTTATACAACGCAAGGAGTTTTGAAGAGAGCGAAACAAGTGGAAGTCTGATAGCGCAAGGTCAGGTGAGTATGGTGGGTGTGGCAACACATCCCATCCAAGCTCCAATCAGTTTTTTTTGGTTGTTTTTTTTAGCTGAGCCATCCTGCTACCTGTTGGCAGCTCAGGGGCTGCTCAGCTCGGGCTGGACTCGAACCGCTGTTGCTCAGAGCTCAAACTCTTGAGCGAGCTCTTAACCAACTGAGCCACTCGGCCGGCCAAGCTCCAATCAGTTTTGATGGGTGATCAAACTTCTGTGTGGTCTCGCGTTGTTGCAATGAACACAACTCCTTTACAATTAACAAGCTCTGAATGTTCTGGATGATAGATTTGTTCAAACTGTCCAAATGCTGACAGTACACATTCGAATTGATTGTTTGGTTCCTTGGTAGGAGCTCGAAAAACATGATACCTTTAAAATCTCACCACACTGAGAGCATAACTTTTCTCTGATGAATGTCTGCTTTCGATGTCATTTGAGGCCAATTATCATGTCGGGACCAAGAATGCTTGAGCACCACATTGCTGTAAACAATCAACTTCTCATCACCAGTTATCAGTCGCTTCAAAAAAGATCATTTTCTTCACATTTAATGAGCATATTGCAGATGTTTATACACGCCGTCAAATGAACTTTGAGTTCATGCGGAAACCAAATATCGAGCTTGCTTACGTATCCCAGCTTTTTCAGGTGGTCATGAATGCTTGAATGATGGATGTTCAATGTTTCTGCAATCTCTCACATAGTGTAACATGGGTTTGACTCGATGAATGCCTTTATTTTGTCATCATCAACCTTGGTGGGCTCCCCGGACTGAGGAGCGTCGTTGATATCAAAATCACCAACACAGAATTTTGTGAACCATCGTTGGCACTGATGTTCTTGTAGAGCATTGTCACCGTAAACTTTATGCAACTTTTCACAAGCTTGATGCATGTTCTTTCCTTTACGGAAGTAAAATATGGCAAAAATTCACAGTTTGGTGATCCATCTTCCACTTGTTGTAAAATCTCCAAAACTCAACCAAATCACTCAATTTTTTTTAGAATGAAACTAGAACTGTCAGCTGTCAAATGACATAGCAATATCATAGATGCGAATGACTCTAGTGTTCCAAAAATGAACTAGTACTATCTGTCACAAATATGCGTCATGACTTTTCAGACAACCCAACACGTGATAATCTTTTCTTTAAATGCTTAAGTAAGCATTGTGAAAACTTTTATTAACTATATTAACTCCAGTATATGACCTGTAGAATTGCATTTTATGGTACATTTGTGATAAAAAATTCTGATTTTTTTGATACAATAAATACAAGGCGATTAGCTTCTATGGCTGGAAGTTAGCCTGTTTTTATATAAATTTCCAAAACTACAATCTCGATCAGAGTTAAATATTTACTTTTTGGGCCCCTTTTTTGGGTCATTTCTCTACTAATGTTGACTCTCAAATCATACTTCAAAGGTTAAACTCTCTATTTTTCTTCATTTATATATGCTTGAAATAATCCTTAAGGACGAAAAGACTTAAATGGAAATGTTAATCCTATCCACACCAGTGCTCACTATTATCTTAGGTTTGGGGGAAAAGAAGAAACTATCAGGAAAACCTTATATAACTATCATGAGGGTTAATGGAATTCATATATGTAAAGTGTTTGGGACAATGCTTAACACAAATTAGACACTACATACAATGTTGGTTTAATGAGTGAAATAAGAAATTTAAAAGCAAGTTGGACATTGGTGAAGTGATGACAATTTCTTATCTAGTCTCCAATGAATGTAAGTTCCCCAGAGGACTCAGAGGATAAGCAGTTTTCTCCTTTTTATAGAAAAGAAAGAAGTAATAGCTCTCAATGCTGACTTTATATTTTTTTCAACCAAGGAAAAGACTCCCAACCATCTCAAAACTTTAAATAAAACTAGTTTCTTTGAACAAGACTTGTTATTACTGGGACAAAAAAACCAAACGGTTTTCATTACGCACCAGCAGAGAAACCCACAGAATTCAAGGATATAAATATTGTCTATTAATAGCCGATCAGCTCTCTTATTTCGAAGGTGTTGGCTCAGCCAGCTTTACAAATCACATCTTCTTTTTCTAAGGAGCCTACAATTTCTTTATTTGTCAGAAGTGGCATTGGGTGGAGAGCTTTTGGAACTCTATCAAATCTTGTAAGCTACATCCTAACTATCTTCTACAGTGAATTCTAGTCCAAGACTCATCAGTTCTTGAATATTGTATGTTCATGGCATAGCTAGAAAAAAGAAAACTCCATAGGTTATTTTCTATACAAATATAAAGATTTGTGGAATGTTGAAAAACTGGACTGGGAATGTAAAAATTATAATACAAATCAGGTATTTTTACCATGCATTGGGAATTTTCTTTTGTCACCATAAAAGTGAAATAAAACTTGCCACTTTTGATGGCAAGTGTTTATAAATAGTTATTGGGGAGATTAGAAGGCAAGATTCAATGAATATTTTATTCCATACCCAAAAGAGAGATTTTCAAACCAGCAATTCTTTCTGTGAGAAAAAGTTCTGCTCTACCAAAGAGAACATATTCCAGAGAGAATGATTTAGGGATTTTAGGGACCTCAGAAACCATCAAAAGAGGAAAAACAAAGTTGTGTAATGACCATAAAGCCCCTTCTTGCCTTGGAGAGAAAAGAGCAAATGCATTTTGTAAGGAAAATTAATTTTATTATTTTGTTGTTGTTGCTTTTTCTTTAGGGAAATTAATTTTAATGTGTTAAATTTTACATCAGTTTATCTTGATTATTTTTTCATGTTTAATGTTTTACGGAGCTAGCCCTGCAAAAACAGACTTTCCTATGTGCATAATACTTTCAAAACCTTTAAAAAGAGAGATGTCTTCTGACCCACAAATCTAGGTCCAACCTTCCATTTCTCATATGTTATCAAACGTGTTTTGTAATTTAAAGAAGTACATCAAACTTGGAAAGTTTGACAGGAGATAAGAAGGTAAAGAATTTGGTAGCTTTTCTTAAGAATGAATGATATATGGCCTTAACAATAGTGATTCTCCATCTTTTGGGAGCTAGTCCACCCAATTGGTTGATTTATCTCTGTCCCGTGCCTTGTCACTTCAGTTCTTCGTAGAAATGCTTTCTGACTTTTTTCAAGTTTGCTTTGTTTACATAGTCCTCCTGATAAAATATTTTTTAAGAGCTTCATTGCAGTGGTTGAATATATCCTGAGTAGTTCCCAAGATTAAACCTGGATATGACTGGACTATTGAAATTAATGCTTTCCCTAGTAATTCGGGTTGGGGGATCTCAGATTTCTTCAGCCCTAGCACCTTTAGTTGTGGATATTCTGCCCCTTCATTAGCAAAACTATCTCAACTGAAGCTTCAAGTAAAAAGCTGTCCTGTCTGAAAATTTCTGCTATACTGGAGACTTTTCCTTTAAAATCCTGTGCTACTATTTTGATTTTTTAAATCTTTATTGGGTGACATTGGTTAGTGAAATTATATAGGTTTCAAGTGTACAATTCTATAATACATAATTTGTATATCACATTTTGTGTTCACTACCCAGAATCAGTTCTCCTTCCATCACCATATATTTAACCCCCTTTATACTGTTCTAGTACCCGCTTCTCCTTACCATCTGGTAACCACTAAACCATTATCTGTATCTATGAGTTTTTGTTTGTTTGTTTGTTTGTTTGTTGATTTAATAGCAACAATAAATTTATATTATTTTTAAAGCCCAGAAAGTTAGATTTGTGGTATTTCCTTGATTCTAAGGAAATCACTCATTTAATGGAATTTTTTTGGGAACTGTACCTCTCAAATACAAGGTATCTCCCAATTTCAGAAAAGTTAAATTGTGGGGGAAAAGGTACATCACAAAAAATACAGTATATGTAGTGACATGGAAAAATGTTTGAGATATATTTTGACATGAAAGATCATGCCTTGTTAGCTAGTGTAACAAATGGGTCCCAAACATACACAGTAGAGGTATATTTCTTGTTCACATAACAATCCTGAGCAAGTGAACAGGTGTTGGGGTGACTTTCCTCCAAGCAGTTATGCAGAGCTTAGCAGTTATGAAAGCTCTGTCATCTTCAACATGTGGCTACCTCTATCCTAACCAGCCAGAAGGGGAAAAGAACTTGGAGGTGCACATATGGGAAGTTGTCACAGCCAGGCTTAGAAGTGCACATCACTTCTGCTCATGTTCCATTGGCTAGACTTAGTCATATGACCACATCTAATTGCAAGGCAGTATGGGATATATATTCTAGATGTGTTTTCAGGAGAAAGAGTAGAACATGAATTGTACTCTAGCAGTCTTTGATGTGTGTGTGTGCACATGTATGTGGAAGTGTATGTTTTATCTTAGTTAAAATATAGAAATATTAGCTGTATTAGGATTCTCCAGAGAAACATAACCAATAGGAGATATCTATGGTAGATAGGTAGATAGATATCTCATATGTATATATTAGATTTAAGAATGTATTAGATTTATGTATATGTTAGATTTAGCAGCAGCCTTCCTGAGATTCCCAGAGCACACTAAAAAAAGATTATGCTGACATTGAAAGCATCTAAATGAAGTGGGAGACATTCCAGGGTTAGGACACAGCGTCTGCTGTGTCTGGCCAGTGACACAGACTTATTGCTGATTTAGTGCACAGGAACTTTAGGGCTCTTCAAGCACAGTGGCTTTTCAGTTACAACGTATTTGGCACTGTACTCACATAACTCATATGCTATTCACACTTAATTAAAATACAGCTTTGTAAAACAAACTACCACCAGCAGTGTATCTCAGGGAAATTAAACCACTCACCCCACCTGCCTGCTCACTCACCCGTCTTCCAACTTAGAATTGGGTTCTTAGTTCATTCACCTGATTAGGTTAACAAGTAGTTTTAATGAACTCAAATTTCTACCTGGGTTAAGATCATAACTGAGATTTACAAAACTCAAATAGAAAACTGGGGGTTTGGTTTAGCAATGCTTCAGATATTTTTAGTGAACTGTAAGTTTAGCTATGGGGTAAGAAAAGATGAATTCAATCAGTTACTCTTCTATTCTCACCCAGGCTGCTTTCTTTTGACCCCTGGAGTTGGCTGTCCCTGCATTTTCATTGAGTCAGCTACTTTCCAGGCCACTGTGATAACAAATAGGACAGCATTGCAGAGTATTTCTGTGACTGAGGAGATACTGTTTCTTGATGCCTAAGAGCAGGAGTGATTTTTTTCTTTCAGTAGAGAGAAGAGTTAAACAGGAATGTGTGTAGAGTGAGTGAGGGTGTACATGTGTGTGTGCATGAAGCATGTGTGAGTATATGTGTATGCATGTAGGTGTGTATCTGCACGTATGTGAAAGTGAGTGTGAATGTCTCTCTGTGTGTGAGTGCTTGTATGTATGTGTACATTTGTATGTGAATGTGTATTTTGTAAAAATGCTTGCATGTTTGTGTGAATGTATGTATAACTGTGAGTGTGAAAGAAAGAGAGAGAAAATAAATGCTTAGAGAACTTTGAAAAATCAGAGGTGACCGGCCTCAGCTGGATCAATTAGTGCTCCTTCTGGAATTGCCTCAGTCAAAGGATTTATCCTGTTTCACATGCCTTTGACTCAGTATCTTCATTTTCTTTTCCTTTTTTTTAAAAAAAGATTTTATTGGGGGATTGGGGAAGGGGAACAGCGTTGTGGAATTGGAGATGGGAAACTCCAAGTAGTTTTCCTTCGATCCTAATGGATTGTCAGAAAAGTCATGATGCATGTTTGTGATAGATGGCACTAGTTCATTTTTGGAAGCACTAGAGTCATTCACATCTATGTTATTGCTATGTCATTTGACAGCTGACAATTTTAGCTTCATTCTAAAAATAATTGAGTGATTTGGTTGAGTTTTGGAGATTTTACAACAAGTGGAAGATGGATCACCAAACTGTGAATTTTTGCCATATTTTACTGTTTTACTTCCATAAAGGGAAGAACACACATCAAGCTTGTGAAAAGTTGCATAAAGTTTATGGTGACAATGCTCTACAAGAACGTCAGTGCCAACGATGGTTCACAAAATTCTGTGTTGGTGATTTTGATATCAACGATGCTCCTCGGTCAGGGAGGCCCACCGAGGTTGATGATGACAAAATAAAGGCATTGATCAAGTCAAACACACATTACACAATGTGAGAGATTGCAGAAACATTGAACATCCATCATTCAAGCATTCATGACCACCTGAAAAAGCTGGGATACGTAAGCAAGCTGGGTATTTGGGTTCCGCATGAACTCAAAGAAGTTCTTTTGATGGCATGTATAAACATCTGCAATATGCTCATTAAACGTGAGGAAAATGATCCTTTTTTAAGCAACTAATAACTGGTGATGAGAAGTGGATTGTTTACAACAATGTGGTGCACAAACGGTCTTGGTCCCGATGTGATGATTTGCCTCAAACAACATCGAAAGCAGACATTCATCAGAGGAAGGTTATGCTCTCAGTGTGGTGGGATTTTAAAGGTGTCATGTTTTTCAAGCTCCTACCAAGGAACCAAACAATCAATTCGAATGTGTACTATTGGCAAATTGGATAGTTTGAACAAATCCATCATCCAGAAACGTCCAGAGCTTGTTAATTGTAAAGGAGTTGTGTTCCATTGCAACAACACGAGACCACACACAAGTTTGATCACCCATCAAAAATGATTGGAGCTTGGATGGGATGTGTTGCCACACTTACCATACTCTCCTGATCTTGCGCCATCAGACTTCCACTTGTTTCGCTCTCTTCAAAACTCCTTGCATGGTATAACATTCAATTCAGATGAGGCTGTAAAACAGTACCTTGTTCATTTTTTCGCAAATAAAGACAGGTCCTTCTAAGAATGAGGAATTATGAAGCTCACTGAAAGATGGCAAAAAGGTTATCGAACAAAACGGGCAATAAATATATCATAGATTGATCTTTGTTCTTTATATTAATAAATGACCTTTGAAAAACATCGTCAAAATACATCATGGCTTTTGAGACAACCCAATAGTTATGGAGGGCGTAGCTAGCTCAGCACCAAGTCTAGTCACTATCCGGCCACCCGTCAGCAGCTCGTGGCTGCTCAAGGTGCCATGTTTAATCTTAGTTGCGGCTGGGTGTAGCTCACCATCCCATGCGAGAGTCAAACCGGCAACCTTGTTGTTACGAGCTTATGCTCTCACCAGCTGAGGCATCCTGCCACCTGTTGGCAGCTCAGCAGCAGCTCAGCTTGTGCACAGCCTACTGGCATGTGGGAATCGAATAGGCAACCCTGTTGCTCAGACCTTATGCTCTTAACCAACTGAGCCACTTGGCTGGTCCCAGTCTCTTCATTTTCTTGGGAGAAGAATGGAGGGTGCTTGCTCTCTGAGGGCTCTTGGTATGTAGGCCTCTCAAGGTCCTTTAACAGACAGCAAACAAGGGTCTGGTTCTCTGCCCATGGATTGATTTATCAGGATTCAGGTCAACCCTTATACTCACCCCTGCATCCTTTGTCCCTCGAATAAACAAACAAAGCTGGTTTTCACTAGCCCTAAATCTGGCCAGTCTTGATGCCAAAAAAGCTTAGGAGAAAAGAAGGAAGAGGGAAAGGGACTAACGTTCCCTGAGTATTTATGGTTTGACAGGCACCATGTTAGTCTCTTTGGTGAAGAAACTGAGGTGGGATGAGGTTAAGTTCATTGCCCTCAGTCACACAGCGCAGAAGTGAAAATGCCAGATTCATATGCATTCCATATCCTTTCCACTATCCACATTGATTTGTAATACCTTGAGGGAGACTTGGAGATTTATTATTTTGATTGTGACCCCAAATCTTGTCCAATACTTAGTTTAGATCAAATGTAGCTCAAATGATCATAAAGATCTTCAAAAAACAAAAAAGAATGAGAGAACTTTTGAAAAGCAGGATTAGAAAACAACTTATAGGTAAAAGCCAGCAGAAACTGTAATCACAAAACAACTCACCAACACCAACTAAAAATTAATGGGGTTACAAATTCATGCCACAAAATCAAAGAAAGAAATGGAAGATTCTGGTACATTCCAGTGAGGCTCTGTCCCAACCTGCCAGAATTGTTCCTGGGAAAGAATGGGAGTTCACACTATCCTGAGGGTTCTCTAACCCTATTGCTGTCCGTTAAAGGGGCTGAACCTTACTGCCTACTCTCTTTGCTCAGATTACACCTGAAACTAATTAACAACAAAACAACAAACAAGGAAGATTAGAAACATTTGGAAAGATGTTGAAGCTATACTAGCATTGAACTGAGACTTTCTCCTTGCTGTAAATATAACTGAAAGCGAGTGAAAAGGAAATAACTCTCCCACCATGTGATTCAATATTATTTAATTCTATCTCTATGTACCAACTGGGACAAGCTGACAGAAAGGAAAGCCTTGAAATCACAGTAAATACAAAGCAAAAGGACAGGGAGAGCAGAGCAATTAGAAAAAGCATATTTGATTGCAACCACAAACTCTATTTTTATGAGAGGAGGACACTTGAGGTTAAAAATTCCTCAACCAGTGATGACACCAAATAATAGAAATTAAGAAGTGAAAGGATGTGGTGCTAGATCTCGTGGTAAACATTTTACCATTTAAATGGTTGAACTGAGTCTAAGTAACTCTGGGATTTTTTTTTGTCTTTTAATAACTAGAGTCAATGGAGACTTCCTAAAAGTGAAATACATAATTGAGAAACCCCCATTCATAAATGTTTCATCTTTTTTTTTCTTAACTCTAGAGGGATTTTGTTTCAGTTATCTACTGTTGCATAACAAACCATCTCAAAACTTAGTGGCTTAAAACAGCAATAATCAGGTATTTGATCACCATATGGCACTTTGGGCAGGGCTCAGGGTGGGGACAGTTTGTCTCTACTGCAGCTGGTGTCACCTGGGGCTGGAGGGGTCACTTCCACGATGGCTTCCTCGCCAAATGAACAAACCTGATGCTGGCAGTTGGCTGGGAGTTTGGTTGTGGCTGTTGGTCTGAGGCCTCAGTTTCCCTTCTTGGTCTTTCTGTGTAGATGCTGGGGTTTCCTTGGGAGGAATAGAAACAGCTCGTTCTCTTAAAGGCAAGGCCCAGAATTAGAACAGCATCACTTCCATTGTATTCTATTAGCCAAAGCAGTCATGGGCCCAGCTCAGGTTCAAGGCCATGGGGAAAGACAGCCCACCTCTCAGTGGAAGGAGTGATGAAGAACTTGGGACCATTTCCCATTAGATCTGTCACTCCATAGTTCTTGTGATGGGCAATTTTCAGGTTCACTACAATTTATTTTTCATATTAAGTTCAAAAACTAATATTAAATTTGATACTTTTACCAAAATGAATATATGGACTATAATCCCATTATTGAAAAATTATCTTCTTTCATCTATCCACCCTTCTATCTGAATACATGCACAGAATGATAGCTGGGATAATGTTTAACAATTTTAGTGATGCTTGTATTTTGATAATGGTATTTAGGATGATTTTTTTAAAAAAACCTTCCTTTTGTGATTGTTCTATTTTGGTTGAATTTCTCATATGTACCTTTTGTTTGTTTGTTTTTTTAAGACTTCATTTTTTTAATAGCAGTTTTAGCTGGGTTCACAGGAAAGTTGAGAGGAAAGTTGAGAGGAAGGTGCAGAGATTTTTAGAAAACTAGTAAATCTTTATTTTAATAAAACCAGAAGGAAAATAACTTTACCCCTAGTCAGACAGGCAACAGTCACCATGTCAGTAAGCTGGAAGTATCCCTGTGGACTACCAAGTGCCATTTTAGTGTGTAGAAGAAGAAAATGCGGTCCAGAGGGTGACTTGCTCAGGGTCACACATCTAACGTTCAGGGAGGTATGTGGTAGGCTCATCGAGTGACTGTCATGGAGTTGTGTGTCACATTCTTTTCCAAAATGTGAAGGCGAGAATTGGCTTGGCCTTTTAAAAGTTAAATTTACTGGGGTCAGATTGGTGGCTTGTATTTTATTTAATATGAATGAGTGCATTTGGATGGAATATTTGGAGCCATAAACATATTGTGTGCAAGACATGAAGAGAGGAAGAATTCAGTTACGTTTTATTTCTGGGTACTTTAGTGAAAACTTAGAAAGGTTTCTCCTGACCCTTTTGATCTAAGTTCCTTTTCTGCATGTCCCCGTAATGCATGCTATCTCCAGAGAGGTGGTCTACCTGTGGCCCAAAGACCTCTGTCACACACAGAAGGACATCCCCAGGGAGGAAGAACTTGAAAGTCCTTTTGGAAATGGAACGCACTTAGCAGGGAGGTCTGGCCAAGCACTGCTGTTGATCCAGATAAAGGGACAGTATTTTTCAGGGGCTTTGCTTAAGCAGGGCTGTGGATCAGCCTCCATGTCGCAAATGGCCGCTGCTCCACTTCTGTCACTGAATGAATCCATCCCTGGGTTTTGCTAGTAATTTCTGTGAATTAAGAGCAGACAGAACACCAAGGGCCCCTGCCATGGCTGGGCTTCTGATTTCAGGGATGATCAGGGCAGACGCTTACTCTCACAAGCCTCTGTTGCTCGCTGGGGCTCCCCGGGGAGGCTGCTCCTTAATCTTCCAGCCTGACTCCTCCTGCCCTTGCCTTAGCCCTGCAGCTCTGAGCTCCACGTGTGTGGTCTCAGCTAGCTTTGCTCCTCACCCAGGGCACGAGGCAGAGTTCATTTTCAATAAACCTTCCCTGACATTTTGCTGAAGTTACCATTTCCCAGCATTCATCAGCTCTCTGCTGACCTTAATGGGAAAGAAGCCAGCCTCCAGCAAATCTCTTTTTGAAGAGAAAGGGACATGACCATGAAGTAGGCAGTAAAGAAAGGCCTAGGTGTGGGGAGTGCAGCGATGATGGAAACCTGCTGTTTTGTCCAATTGCATCAAGAAAGCAAAATGTCCAGGAATCCATCTTGTTCGACTTGGTTGCTGTGTCTTTTAGGGGACATTTCCCTGGAGAGGCTAATTCTCCTGCTTTCGTTCTTGCTTCGTTCTGCTGCCACCAGAGGGCTGGAGAGGTTCAGCTCTGTAATCCTTCCACCTCCCCCTGTCTCCTTCAGTGGGCTACCGAGATGACTTCAGGAGCTAATATGTTGCCTTCTGAAAAGTCGTGCCTCACTCAGAACCTTTTTGAGAAGCATGATCGGGAGGGGTTTTGTAGTGTTTGGGGAAACAGCCCATCCTTTCAACGGCCTACATTCCAGGCTCTTTAACTGAGCACATTCTAGGTACCGGGTTTTGTATTTGGCACAGGGTGCAGCCAAGGAGGTGTGGAGAGCTTATTGCGTATGGAGAATTAGAAGTCGTTTTCAATAGCTAGAGTGAAGGCTGCCTGTGATTTTTCATTGTTTTTGAAGATGAAAATGACAAAGACATTTTTCCTCATGGAGTTCCCAGTTTAATGAAAAGGACAGAGAGGAAAACAACCAATATGCTGCTTTCTTTAATAAAAGTATGCGCATGGTGCTAAGGGAGCTGAGAAAAAAGAGGGGCTGAGTTACATTGGGTGGGGAGGGCCTGGAAGAGCTGGAGGGTGGGTGGTTTGTGAGGACAGAGAGGTTTTCATAGCACACAGGAAGCTTAACTCAGTGTTAAGGGATCTGTAGGTTTTTGTCAGGTCAACCATGGATGGGAGGGGAGTTCAGACAGTGGAAATTGATGTGCAAATGCTTGAAGGCGTGAGGAAACATTGCTGTGGGGAAATTGCAAATATAATGCAGTGATTCTGAGCAGCCAGCTCAGAGAAAAGCCATGGATGGCTCTGGGGACAGCATTGAGGTCACACCTGATGCAACAGCTGAGTAGCTGTGTGACCTTGGGCAAGTGAATTTCTCTGAGCCTTAGTTTCAGCCTTTAGAAAGTGGGGACCTTAATGTCCCTGTCACAAGTGTTGCAAGAAATAAATGGATGCTATAAAGTGATTGGCACTATGCCCAACCCCAAAATGTGACTTCCCTTCCCCCACTTCTCTTCCTTGGGAGAGGTGGGAGCTTCCCTGGTTGTGTGGGACTCATGCTGCCCCTGATGAAGGGCTGGGCTGGTAGCAGGCTTCCCTCATGGTCAGGCAGTGTCCAGGGATGGACCTGGGGTGGGGAGTCCAGGGAAACAGAGAGGGGGCCGGGCTGACAACTTCCACCTTGGGCTTATAGGGGACTATGGATTGACCATGACCTATAGCTGCTCCAAGCACTGACAACTCAGAACTCAAATAGTTATTTACTCTGGTGATATTCAGGGTAACCCAGAGGAGAAACTGCCAGCTCTTCAACGCAATGCCACCTTTTGAGGGGTCAGGCTCTTCTCAAAATCTAGAGAAAACACACATTACTCCTCAGACAACTGCACACTTACACCAAAGCTTGCAGACAATTTCAGGGCATTCGCATACCCCTCTGAAGCCCATCCCTGACTCCCAGATGAAGACCACCACTTCGGGTAGTCTCTGATCACTTCACTTCACAAGCAAAGAATCTTCGCCAGAAACGCAGGGCTGTTTCCAGAAATGCAGGGCTGTTCCCTGACAGCACTACGTCTTCCCAGGGTTGCAATTGCCCTTTGGATCTCATATCATCCCAAGAAATGCAGCCCCAGAGAGCGCTTGCTCTCCTGGGCCTCTCCTGCTGCTACTGCTGCCGCTGCTGCTTTGCCTCTGTATTCAGTTTTCTGAGTGGCAGAAGTGCACATTAGGTAATTCGAAGTGATTTCATTTGTGCACAGTAAGTGATGGACAGGAAATCGCTGAGCCAGCCCCGCACAGGCGCCCACACCGGGCAGATCGATCCAGGAGACTGGAGAGGAACTGACCTCCCTTCATGGGCTGAGGCGTTGCACTGGAAAGGGTTTTAATTATAACACTGAAGTGTATTTGTCTTATACAGCACATCAGGGATAAAATATTAAAAGGGCAAATACTCTTTTCCAAGAGAATGAGTTTTTCTGCCAGTGTATTTTATTGAAACAATAACCCTGACAAAATCAGAGTAACATTCAAGCTCCTGCCAGGAGAAGTTGATGAAAGAGGTGAACATTGTTTTTCCAGGACCCTTCAGCTCCAAGTCAAGTTGTTGTCCTTCAATCTTAGTTGTGGAGAGCTCAGCTCAGCTCCAAGTCCAGTTGCCACTTTAAATCTATTGGGTCTTTGGAAAAGTCATGATGCATTTTTGCAATGAAAGACATAGAAAAATACATCATGACTTTTCAGATGACCCAATAGTTGCTGGGGAGCATAGTCATGCGGGAGTCGAGCTGGTTACCTTGTTGCACACTGAGCCATCCAGCTGCCCATTGGCAGCTTGCAGCTGCTCAGCTCAAGGTGCTGTGCTCCATTTTAGTGGTAGTGGAGGTGGGGGTAGGGGAGGGGGTGCAGTCCACCATCCCATTTAGGGGTCGAACCGGCAACTTTGCTGCTAAGAGCATGCGCTCTCACCAGCTCAGTGGCAGTTGAGCTCAGGCACAGCTCACTGACCCATGTGGGAATCAAACCGGTGACCCTGTTGCTCAGAGCTCACGCTCTTAACCAACTGTGCCACCCAGCCAGCCCCTGTATTAACTATTCTTTTAGTGATGCTCTTTGTGGCTCTCTCCCCAGAGAGCTTTAAGAAGTCAAATTTCAAGCACCAAGTAGGTTATCCTTGGTGGAATAGCAGTTACTTGGCCAAGTTGGCTGTAAAGTAAATCCCTTTCCCCATTATTGTGTTGCCAGCTGGCTTGGATTACCAGATCTGTAATTAAAGAGCTGAAGTGGCTGTTCCACTGTGAATGGCCAGCAGTTAGGTCTGTAGGACTTCTTGGCAGGTCTCAGAACTATCTGTTGCTTTGGCCTCAGAGGAAATCCAGGAGTTAGCTTGGCCAAGTGCAGCTTTTATCCCTGATAGTGAAAAGTCACCTTGAATGCCTGTCTTTTTTTTTTTTTTTTAGCTGAGCCATCCCGCCACCTGTTGGCAGCTCACGGCTGCTCAGCTCGGGCTGACTCGAACCACTGTTGCTCAGAGCTCAAACTCTTGAGCGAGCTCTCAACCAACTGAGCCACTCAGCCGGCCCCATTGAATGCCTGTCTTAATACTATTCTCTCCTTTCCCCCTTGTTGTTTGACCAGCTTCCCATTTTTTAAGGCTCAGATGAAATGCCAACTAGTCTGTAACGTTTCCTCTAGCCACCATCTCCATGTTCTCAGCGTGCTTCTTATGGGGCTCTGGGATAACATTTTCTATAGCATTGCATTCACTTGCTTATCAGGTGCTCTCTCTTTTTGGACAGTGAGGTCATCAAAGCCAGACACTTCATCTTCTCTCTACCCCAGTGCCTACCGGGCACCTGATTTGTACACAGTGGCAGTCAGTGCACATTTGTTGACTGACTGAGTGAAGGGTCCTCTATCGGCAGAGCCTGTGTGTCCTTTTGCCAGGAACGGTGATGGGTTTCTATTGATCTACCTTTTGGTTTTGCACTGTAATTTCTAAAGTCAACTCAAGCCTCTCCTTGGCAACACCCTATCCCTCTACCATCCCTGCCAGGAGAAGGGGTTTGGGTGTGAGTCAAGAACAAATAGAATTTCAAGACGCAGTTGGCCTCTGCATTGGGGGCGTGCATCTAGAGGCAGGATATGAGGCTCAGGTCCACACTCTGGCTCTCTCTCTTTGGACCCTCCTCCTTTGGAGTGTGGCCTGCTCCCCTACTGCTGGTGTGATGAGATGGGTCCTGGTCCCCCTGGCTCTCCTTGTTCTGGTCCCTTGTGTGATCAGCAGTGATGAACTGTGACCTGCAGCCATCCTATGCCCAAAGGAGGTCATCAGCCCTTCCATCTACTCCAATTGGAAAATCCCTTTATTCCAAGGCATCAAGTACTGGGAAAAGAATGATTTCCCTCCTTTAGCATTTGAGTTTACCTCTGAGGAGCTATGCCTGTGCACAGGATCAGAATGGACCTTGTTCTTGTGTTGGAAGAGGCTGTGTTTTCACAGGGGCCCTGCAGAATGTTTCAAGAGGCCCAACTCTTATTAAACAGGACTATTTCTGGTAAAGATCAACAAAGATTCTCTTCAAAGAAATATGATCAACCACTTATTTTTAACTCAGAACATTTTTACAAAGAAGCTATAAAACAATCCAACATTTCATCAGCTATGAAATGAAAAAAAACAAAAATGTCGTGCCTCCATGTAACAGCTCACTACTTAGCAATAAGAAGGAACTACCACTGATCAATGCAACAAGATGGACCAATCTCGAAAACACTATGCTGAGTGAAAGGAGCCAGAAACAAAGGACTACATAGGTTATGATTCCATGTAGATGGAATTTCTGCAAAATACGAACTAAAGACAGATCTGGAGCTAGGGGTGGGAGTGGGCATTGACTGCACAGGGGCTCAACATTTCCATTTGGAGTAACAAGACCAGCATTGGATTGTGGTGATGGTTGTGCAGCAATGTAAATTAACCAAAAATCATTAAACTGTACATTTACAACAGGGGATTGTAAGCTATGTAGATGATAACTCAATGAAGCTGTTAAGTGTGAACAAAAAGAAGGCAAACAGAAAAATGACTGAAAAACTCCTTTTCCAGCTTAGCAAATGGATGGAAAAGAATAGCGGTGTTCCATAGCTCCGTTGATCTATTGCGTTGTTGGAAAAGACATGACATATTTTTTCTATGTTTTTCATTGCAAAGATGTGTCATGACTTTTCCGACAACCCAATAGATTTTGGGTGTGCATCAGGCTTCACGTCTTTTTCCTTTTTGTTGAACTGCTCTGCCCTCTTGCCCTTGGAGAGGAGGAAAAGGCAAGGACTTCTCTTTCTGTTATAACCAGAACAGTGAGGCGAGAGGAGCACAGTTGGCTCCCCTGAGCTGCCACCTGCATATGTAACCTCTTCAGCTCAGCCAGCCCAGCAGCCTCTTCATCTCCTCTTTTAGCTGTGACTTTAGTCATCTAAGCACAGAGCACAAAGACCTAAAATATCAGTGTGAGCAAATTCAACCTACACATTTCAGCTCCAGTTTCGTGAAGACCCTCATGAGACAGTTCTGATGGGACAGATCTGAATGAGGACACTAGGCCCCAGGTGGGGTGCCGCTCAGCCTGAGGTTAAAGAGCATTGCTGACCAGTCGCTGCTGGGACTGGCCAGGCAGCAGGTCAAGGACAAAGGTCCATGAAATTCAGACCACTGTGAGAGTCAGACCCACCAGGATGGAGAGATGAATATTATTAGTAGAGGAAGAGAGGAATAGAAAATAGCCTCATGAGAAGAGCTTACACTTGTCTATATATTTTTTGCACTTTGTAGAAATCTTTCACACTAACTTATGTAACCCTTATGAGCTCCAGGCAAGATTGCCATTAATATCCTCAGGAAACTGAGGGAAAGAAATAAGATAATCAGTGACAGAGCTGGGGACTCAAAGTTAGCCCTTTTGACTTAAATTAATTATATATACTATACTATTCTATACTGTATATGTGTGTGTATATACTATATGTGTATATACATATATGTATATATGTGTATGTACATATATATGTATGTAGATGTGTAGAGTTGGATCTATCTATCTATCTTCTGATATCTGTCTATAGGTATATAAATATACTACCAACTACCAGTTATGTATTAGGCCTTGTTTTAAACCCTTCACATTAAGTCCGCACCACAACCCCATGAAGCTGGTGATTTTTAACAGATGAGGAAACAAGCACAGAACAATTCCCTTGCCTAATCCCCTGCAGTGTCCAAGTGGCAGAGCTGGGATTTGAACCCATGCCATCCAGTGTGTTCTTGTGGCACCATTCTGTCTGCCTTCAGGCTGGCCACATTGGTGAGTTTTGATGTGATTTCAGGGTCCAGACTGCACTCCAACCCTGGCTTCCATAGCTCCAGCCTATCGTGCCCATCCTGCCTTCACCTGCGAGGACTTCATTTCCTGTTCTCACCGCAGCTCTCCTACCATCAGTCTCCTAAATACTTAGCAGTTTCTCACACTCCCAGGCTTGGCTTCTGTTTCTGCTGCTGCCAACCTCATGTGACGGTCCCATGAGGACTGGAAAAGCATGTGGGTTTATGGATTTTTGAAGAGCTATAAGTGTTGATTTATTATCTTCTCTGCGGGTTGATAATGGTCTTCTAAAAACTTTATGGATATATATACATGGAAATCTTCCAACTAAAGAATGGGTTGTAATGCAAAGAAACTTGCTGCCAATATTGTTTCATTAGAAAGTGACATTGAATCAGGTCTAAGGAAATATTTATGATTTCTCTTGAAATGTGATAGACTAATGACATGGTAATTAATTTTACTGTAGGCTGAATTCAGAATGACTTTGGTAATATATGAGTAGGTATGTAGGAATGTTTATAGGGCTTTCAGAAAGAAGCCCATGGCTTAAATGAAACCTTAATCAGACAAGCGAGGAAGAATAAAATTGCAATTCTAATTTTGCTCATAGAATTTCTGGACGCAAAGAGTTTTAGAGGTTGATATTCATTATGGAGAATTGGCACACATATATTTTATGTACTATTAGACTATTTGGAAACTTCAAATACACTTACTTTACAAGAAGCACATCCCTTGAGCAATGGTTAAAAAAGAAAAGCTAAATTAAGAAAGTTGGCTATGGTTTAGGGCAAAAGATGCAAGGAACACATATTTCACGACTCTTTACAAGAGGATAAAGGAGGAGTGTGTCATCCCAGGCCTCCATTTTTGGGTGCTTCTTTCTCTCACCCTCACGTTTAATCCATCGGCAAATCCTGTATTTTCTACCTCAAGAAGACACTGAGAATCTGGCTACTTCTAATCACCTCCGCTATTACTGCGTGGTCCAAGCCCCACCACCTCCCACCTGGGTTATTGTAACACCCCGCTATTGGTACCCCTGCTTCCCATTGTACCCCCTTCCCCACAGAGTCTGTGATTGACATAGCAGCCAGAGTGATCCAGGTTAGAACATAAGTAAGTTCACGTCACTGTTCCTCCACTTGCTTCCTGCCTCACTCAGACTATAAGCCAAATAAGTGCAGAGCCTACAGCCCCTGACAGAACCAGCTCTGATGTTGCCTCCTGCCTTATGCCTCCTACTCGCTCCTCCCCGTGGGTCATAGGCTTTCTCCAGTCTCAGGCCTCCACATACATTTTTCCCTCTGTCTGACAACGGCTTCCTCTAGCTTCCTCCTGGCTGCCTCCTTTCCTTCAGGTGTTAGGCACATGGTGTCTTCTTGGGAAACCTACCCTGACCACCCTTTTAACATGTGCAACCCGTCCCCCACCTTACAAAGTGCCCTGTCCCCCTTACCTGCTTTCCGTGTCTTTTTAGCACTTATCACCAGTCAACACTATGTATTTTCCTTATTTTATTTAGAATGTAAGCTCCATGAGGTCAAGGATTTGTGTCTGTTTTCTTCACTGCTGTATACCTAGCACTTAACAATAACACCAGGTACATAGGACAAATAAGAGGAAATATTATTTATTGGATAGATGGATGGATGGATGGATGGATGGATGGATGGATGGATGGATGGATGATGGATGGATGGAAGGATGAAAAGGGATTTTTGTCATTGCTGTATGAAGGACATGAGTCTGAGAGAGGAGCCAAACTTTAGTGGATAGTCTAGACAGGACTGCTGAAAGGGTGTGGAAACCTCTGGGAAGAATCTCAGGGAACAGTGGGGCCACTGGTTAAACTATTGTTATAGAAAACAGCAGCACCAAATGAATTAGGAAAGATGCTGTAAGGTTGATTCCAGAATCCAGGGTGCAAGAGTAGAGGGAAATAAAATTACATGCCTTACACCTTACCTGAATAACATGCAGTCTAATGAAAAATGACTTTCTAAGTGCAGAGCCACTCCCCGGGCGCATAGCCTTTCTCACCCCACACAGGGACTATGGGGCTTGTAGCCATTCAGGACTCTGATTTCTCAGGAGATCAGTCTCTACAAAGGAAACTGTGGCGTTCAAAGCCACAAATTAATGTAACTGTTTTACAGTTTACAAAGTACTGTTGAAAAGTATCTTAATAAAATTGCACTCACTGATTGAGCAATTATCTTATGCAACAAAATTTATTGGGCAATTATCCTGTGCTAGGTGCTTTCCTTATAGTATCTCCTTTGATCCTCACAGGTTATTATTATTATCCCCAAGAGTATATTCATTCAACAACATTTATTGAGCGCCTTTTATACCAGACACTGTGTTGGTCACCAAGGTGGCAAAACTGGATTGGTCCTGCCTCAAGGGACCTACAATCTAGTGGAGGAGACACACATACAAATATCAGCTGCTGTAGCCCATGGTAAAACGTCATGGAGTAGGATGAGGCACAACTATATCACAAGAGTTGTGGAAAAATGAACAGTAGCTTTTAACAAAGTTCCATTACCCCCTTCCACAATCCTGTATGGCTCTGTTAATTTCCTCCTTTGCTTGGTGAATGGACTTTTCCAAGGAAGCCTCTTAGTCGACAACCACTTATTTTTATTTACAATGACTAGTAATGGGGTTAGAGGCTGTCCTGGGCTGGTTCAAGGGAGGGGTGATGGAAAAGCTTGGGCTTCACTGCCTTTCCCTTTTAGAGTCTTTTCCAAGGAGGCTTTGTTACCATGATGCAAAGTGTGAGGTCTCTTTTTAGCTGGCCTGACTCAGAGGGTGATCCAAACCCCACCAATCTACCCACAGACCTGGACCCCAAGAGCACCTGAGTCTCTGGGGACATAGTCCCCAGTGGCTCAGAGTGGAGAGTGTGAAGCTCAGGAAGTACAAAATGATGGACTGGGACTATAGGAAGAAAAAAGTCTGCTAATATATTATCTAAAAATAAGATAGAAGTCAAGTTTTAAATTTTATATACAGATTGATCCATGCATGCTTGTTTGGTGTGTATGTCTGTTGGTCCCATGTCACATACAGATGTCAAGGGGTGTCTGAGGCACACTGAGGTGTACACGTGCACGCACACACACGCGCCGGTTGATGGTTGTACCTTCCTTCACACAGTGCTTTCAGAGTATCATAGCTCATTTGTGCTACCTGAGAGGATGTACAGATTGTATTATTTGATTTTAACTAAACCATCACAAAATGGAGGAGTGGTTAAGAAAGAACTCTACAAAGAAGAGTGTGTTAAAGATAATACCAATAACACAAATACAAGTAAACAAGAAAATGTCACTGCTCCTAATCTGGTATATGCTCATTGTCAAATAGACGATGAGGTTAGAAACAAAGGCCATCTAATCATATCAGACAAGAAGTGGGCAAAAACAAATTTAGAAATGAGCAAGGGGAGAGTGCCTTTATCTCCACTGGCACTTAGGATAAACCTCACCCTAAGCATGTATAATTGCCTCATGATAGAGGCCCATTTACCTATAATTTATAGGTAAACAAACATATTTATAGTGAGTATGTCCAAAAATTTTTACTGCTGGGGTTGTGTAACTGATAAAAATGGAAAACCACCACATTAGGGAAGTAGGTCTGATTTCACAAGTCCTTAGCCCTTTAAGATAACATTCTCTGTCATTTGTGCAGCACCAAATGGCTCCTCTGTGTAGACCTGAGCACCTACTATGTGATCGCTTATTTACATTCATGGTGCATTTCTTAAATGACGCTATCTGCTTGCTGGTGGTCCCTGAAGAATCTTCCTGTCTACTGTGAGCATTTGAAAAAATCATGTCACGTTTTAAAACAACCATTTTATACTATACAGTAATAAGAAGTACTTGCGTGTAGTTTTATATAATGTTTTCCTTCATCTTGTGAAATTTAAGTTACATTTTTAAAGCCTCCTGTTTCCTATCTGTATTATTTTTGTTTGTGTCTTTTCTGAGTCTGACAATGATATTTCTTTTGGTGGGAGAAAATTTGCACAACCACTCCACGTGTTGTAAAACAATGTTGCTTGGTGAGTCATGGTCACAAAAAGTTCCCTTAGGTCATGTGACTAAATCTCTGCCTCAGCCAGATTCTTTTTTTGCTGCGACCCCCTTTGACACACCAAGCTCAGAGGCTCCCACTGAGCCTGGCTCCTGCCTTCTTTCTAAGGCCAACCAGAGGGGCCTCGCTCCTCCTGATGGGTTAGGAGCTTTCCCAGCTGTTTCCAGGGCTTAGCGGGTGAGAGCTGAGTACAGACTCTTGAGGACAAGGCCAGGGGTTGGCCTTTGAGCCTTTCCTGGACCTGCTTAAGGTACTGCTTAAGAGGTGCTGCTGAAGTTCTCGAAGTTGGGAGAGGGGAGCTCCACTTCCAGTCTGCTCAAGTCCCATCCTACCATGGGAAGTGAGTAGCTCAGAGGTGAGTCCCTCAAATCAGCCTCTGCTCTTTGGGCAACATGACTTAGCCTCATTGTGTGTCAGTTTTCTCATCTGTACAATGGGGATAAGAATGCCTACTTGTAGACTTGTTGTGAAAGATGAAATGAGAATCCACTTAATCCATACAATGCACTTAGCCCGATACATAGTAAGTTGTCCAAAACCATAAGCTACTGTTATTATCATGTAATAGTATATAACCAGACTCAATTCCCCAACTGAATAATTGGCAAACCTCATGACTGAAGTAAAATTTGACTTTAACTACACCTACTTAGAGGGACAACCATCCTCCACCCTGAAATAACAGAACAACAGGCTCCCTCTCATTCTATTTCTCCCACTTAAAACAACCTAAATAGAGTTTTCAGAAATGGGCTTTGGGAACTTGCGTTCAAACACTTACTGCCACTTACCTGACCTTGGACAAGTCACTTAGCCCCTGTGGGCCTCATCTGTACAATGGGGTTTTCTCACAGTAATACTGAGAACATGGTATAAGTCTGGCATCCAGAAGAGTGTCTGGTACTTAGCAGAATCTCAATATGTTGTCGCTCCCCTCTTCCTTAATAGCCACTGACTAAATCAAGTAATATAAATGGCTATGAGAACTTAGGGTAACTCTATTGTCCAGTGTCTTGAGGCGCACTGTATACTGTGATATAAGAAGACATATGTATTTGGTCCTCATCCTTGGTAAAGTGTTTCCCTGAGTTCTGTGAGCCAGTATAGCAAATTATTGAACCTGGGAAGGGGGTTCTGGGAAGCCCTGATTTGTAGCCAAGTTGGTCACAAGTGTGGATGACCTGGGGACCTACTATTTGCAATTGGCATCTGAAGTGGGGATAGTCTTGTGGGACTGAGCCCTTAACCTGTGGGGTCTGTGCTAACTTTGGATAGTGAGTGTCAGAAATGAATTAAACTGCAGGGCACCGAGTTGGTATCTGCGAGATTTGGAGAATCGCTTGGTATGGAAAAACCCTCACATTTGATGTTGTGAGTGTTGTGAATAAAGAAACAATTTTCATTTACCTGTGTAGGAATTTTCAGTCAGATGGAGACACCTATAGACATTGATAGAAGAATAAACATTTATTGAACCCCTACTGGGTGCCATGCACTGGTCAGGCATTTCGTAACCTCATCGATGCTTTCAAACTGTGTGAAGTACGTATTACTAACACAACTATATGGATGAGATAACTGAAGTTCAGAAAATTTAAGAACTTGTCCCAGGTCAATCTGACTACACAAGTCCCTGCTGTTTCTACTTCCTGCTTCCTGGCGCCACCTAGATCTCTGGACCAGTAGACACTATGTCCTAAAAGAAAACACCTGATGTCCCCTCTAGTTACAGGAACTGGTAATTAAACCAGAGCCAGCGTGAGAAAGTGGATATTTGGAACTCTTACACCAAGCCTAGGGAATCTTTGTCAACAGCATAACCCTGGTGGCCTTGGGTAAAAGGAATATGTTTTGATTTACCCCCAATTCCCAATTTCTGTAACTTCCAAGGCATATTCACCCAGCCAAAGCTTCTCTGTAGCTCTCTTATTACAACCCAGTCATGGCCCTGTCTGTTTGATCCTTTAGGGGTGGAATCTGGGGCCAATTCTCTTACTAGGGCACAGAATCTTGCTGTCAGGACCTGAGACAGCAGTCCTCAGGGATTTCATTGATCAAAGTTCAGTTGGCAATCCAGGGCAGTCTTCGTAAAGAAGGATGGAGAGAGAAACCCCTGTAATGACCACTGGCTATTAAATTTGACCACCATCTGAAATCAATACCCCACAAGTTAATCCCATGCTGCCTAGATCAGTTACAGTTGACAATAATTAGTGTCACCCAGGGGCCACTGGGGGGTACAGAGAAGTAGGGAGTGGGAAGGTGCTGAGCGCAGGACCACGTCAGGGCCCAGGTAGATCATTTCTGCACTCCTGGGATGGCTGCAGGATGGGATACTCAGAAGTTTTTTTTTAGAAATGAAAATATCTTTTTTTCTTCTGATTTTCAAATCATGCATGTGTATTATTACTGGGTTTTTTTGTTTTTTTTTTTTATTGTTAGTTTCAGGTGTACAGAACAATACAATAGTTACCCTTTTCACCCTCACCAGGTAACAACCCCCC
>NW_017731647.1:1641063-1654580 GCF_001890085.2 Hipposideros armiger | reverse complement strand
TATAAGTGAGATCATATGATATTTGTCTTTCTCTGACTGACTTATATTACTGTTGTTTAAAAATCAAACCATATGAAAAGATTTTAAAGAAGAAATGAAAATCCCACCCTTAATCCTGCCCCGTGGTAATGACATTTTGTATAAAACCTTCCAGACATTTTTCTGTTCATATACCACTAGCCCTTCCAAAGCATTTTAAAAACAGGACCATATTTTGTTCTAATGTATGCTAAATATCTTTCCAACAGAATATAGATCTATCTTTCTGTGTTAATGGATTTATGATATCCATTATGGAGATGTTCCATAATTTGCTTAGCCATTCCTCTTTTAAATGGTTTCAAATTTGCCATGATTATAAACAAAGTGGCACCAAATACCCTAGTGCTTTTTTGTTAAGTATTTCATCCTGTGGTTGTTAATCTTGAAGCTGAAATTCAACAAGACTCCAGGAAACACAGTCTCACCTATATGCTCTCCATTGATAAATTATGGCCAAAACATTCTTTCATTTATTCATTCAACAAATATTAATTGGGTGACCATGGTGTTCCAAACACAAACTATTCTCTGTGGATACGCAGAGAATAAAATGGACAAAAATCTCTGCCCTCAAAACCTCACATTTAGAGGGAGGAAATAATTGATAAACAAACTAAATGACAGGATTAGAAAGTGGCAAGTGCTAAAGAGAAAAATCAGGCAGGGAAAGAGGGTTTTCGTCCATAGTCATTCAGCATTTATTCTATCATCATGTTATTCAGTTTAATTTATTAAACATCTGTTGAGCCCCTATGCTGTGCTATAAACTAGGTATTGGAATGGAATGTGTGGGGTTGAATAAGATATGAGCCCTAGTGTAGATGAGCTCACACTTATTTTCTTACTTGTGACTTAACCATTTAATGCATGTATTATTTTTTTTTAAGTTTTTGGTAAGTTGTGTTGTTGTGTTTTTGTGTGTCTCAAGGTATTTTTAATTTTTTCAAATTTTTATTTATTTATTTTAAAAGACTTTTTATTGGGGAATTGGGACGGGGGACAATGTTGGGGAATTGGGGAAGGGGAACAGCCAAGTTGTCATTCAGTCTTAGTTGTGGAGGATGCAGCTAGCTCAGCTCCAAGTCCGGTCGCCATCCAGCTGCCTGACAGTAGCTCACCACCGCTCAGCTCAAAGTGCCATGTTCGATCTTAGTAGCAGGTGGACGTATCCACCATCCCATTTGGGAGTCGAACCAACAACCTTGTTGTTAGGAGCACGTGCTCTCACCAGCTGAGCCATCCTGCTACGTGTTGGCAGCTCAGAGGCAGCTCAGCTTGGGTGCAGCTCACTGGCCCATGTGGGAATCGAACCACCAACCCTCTTGCTCAGAGCTTGCGCTCTTAACCAACTGAGCCACTTGGCCGGCCCTAATGGGTGTATTCTTTATCTTCACAACTAGATTAGAAAATCCTCGAGGGCAGGAATCCATCCATGCTTTATACTTCTTTCATGTCCTTCTGAGCTGTTAGCATGTTTGTTTTTTTTAACAGCGTTAATAGTCAATAAATGCTTGTTGCATATTTGTGAAATAGAAATTATGTTGGTGGTTTTGAGAGATGGCAAACGGGCTTTTGAGAAGCCAAGAAAGATTCCTGGAGAGTTCATTCTGCTTAAGCTTTGGAAAATAAGCACTGATTAATATCCAAGGTTAATGAGAAAGCTACCTATTTAGATCATGGTGTGGGCATTGAAAAACAACTTGCTCTAAATCATGTGTCATCCAATTAAATGTAGTAATATAGATATATGAACATTAATATAGTAATTTTAACATTGTTGTGCAAATCTGATTAAATAAGTAATATTGTTTTTTATAGAGAAACAAACCAAGCATGCTGTTTTCACCTTACTCTGTATGCTTTATTTACGCTGCCCCCACATTTTACTAACACACACCAAACTCTGCCTGAAGGGGGAGCTCTAGCGCACATTTGTAGTTCAAGGCTCTCAACCCTCTAGTAGACACTGGTGTTAAGCTCCTTCCCACCTTCCTAGCTATCAATTGGTTGTTTCTTCTCCCATTAAACAAAACAACAACAACAACAAATCCTAGCTATATACACGTGGATAACTCTAAAAACATGAAGTGGCCCAGATTAAGACTGGCTTTACATCTATCACGATGAAATGACTCATATGTGACAGGGATGGTATCCTGGATGCTACATATATTACTTCTCATTCTCAAAACCTTGTAAGAGGAGGGCCGGCCGAGTGGCACGTTGGTTAAGCACTGGCTTGGGACGCCAGAGGGCCCCGGTTCAGATCCCACATATGAGGGCCAGTGACACTGCCCTCCACAGCTAAGATGGTGAACAACAGCTCAACCTGGAGCTGGGCTGCCATGAGTCGCCAGCGACGGCGTAGGCTGCAGCCCCTGTGGCAGTGGGTTGCCATGGGCTACCGTGTGTAGACAGCAGCCAGCGTGAGCGGCCAGCAGCCGCAGTGAGCGGCCGTCCAGAAGCCGGCGACTGATCTGCCTCACCCGGGAAGAGCGCAATGATGGTGCCAACTTGGGCCAGTGAAGCAACGTCCTCAACTAGACTGAAGAACAAAACGACAGCAACTTGTCTGTTCCCCTTCCCCCAATTCCCCAGCACTGTTCCCATCCCCCCCAATTCCCTAATAAAAAAATCTTGGAAAAAAAAACACAAAAAAAAAACCTTGTAAGAGGAGTGGTATTATCTCCATTTTGCAAACAGGGCTCTGAGGCTATAGTGTAAATGGTGGAGGCCGGTCTGCACACTGTTTTCTGTAGTTGCCTTTATTTATTGGTCTATTCACTTTTTATTAGTATTATCATATTATTGTCATAGTTGAGGCCACTCTGGCAGAAGTAATACAATTTACAGATATTTCTCTTCAAATGTAACACAGTTCCCCTGTCCCCACTTTTCCTCCCCACCTCCACCCCACCTTGGCGCCTCTCCACAAAGAATCTGCACTTCCAGGTTTGGTAGGTTTTAGTGAGGACCTGTGGGCTCTCTGTAGTATTTTCTGGCCTAAGGGCCCTTTGAACTGAGCAAGACCTGGCCCAGGCAGAGCTCCCACCAGACAGACCCCAGCTGCCCACAGGACCAGGCAGGGCTTTAGCCTCAATTCATTCTCATCTGAGCTGAGCTTCCACCCCCCGCCACCTTGCCCCCAGCTTTATTGAGACATAATTGACATAAAACATTATGTAAGTTTAAGGCACACGATGTGATGATTTCATACATGTATATATTTTGAAATGACTACCACAATAAGGTTAGTTCACACCTCCATCATTTCATATATGGTTTTTTTTTTTTTGGTGTGGTGAGAACATTTAAGATATACTCCCTTTCAAGTATATACAACATTATTGAGTATAATTACTATGTTGTGCATTAGACCCAGAATTTATTCATCTAATAACTAGAAGCTTGTAACCTCCCCCTCATTTCCCCTCCCCTCCTGACTTCTGGCAACCACCGTTTTACTCTCTATTTCTATGAGTTTGGCTTTTTTAGATTCCACATATAAATGAGATCATGCAGTATTTGTCTTTCTGTGTCTGACTTATTTTAGTTAGCATCATGCCCTCAAGATCCCTCCACGTTGTTGCAAATGACAGGATTTCCTTCTGTTTTGTTGAGCCTTCCTTTCCGATTGCAGTGCTCCTGGCACACCCCAGATTGTGAGAGCACCTGGGAAGAAATAAATAGCAAGCCTTTCATACTCCCATCTACAGAGTGATATAAAGCACTAAGAATGAAATGGACCTTTTCCAAGTGCCTGCCATAGCACCTGGGGCCCAGTGGGGGAACAATGGTTTTTGAGTGAATAATTGACACTGTTTACAGAAGTGTTTTTCTAACGGTTGAAGCCTTTCCCTCAGAATGCAAAGATAAGTTTCAGAGCAGCAACATGGAAAACAAAAGACAAAATTATTGAATCAAATCAGCAAAATGGCTGACTAGGCTGTCCATAGACCTAATTATGGGGACCATCCCTTAAAAATTTTAGCAAAAAGTTATTTTCTTGAGTATGAGAACATCTTCTGCCATTTCCCTAAAGCAAAGTGTGGCCCCAGAGAGAAGCCAACTCCATATGTATTTTTTTATCACTATGATTCTATTATCAAATCCCTCTTTCAAACAAACAAACAAAACAAAAAAACTTTAAAAATTACATAAATAATACATGTGTATTATAAAATTAATAAAAAATACCGACAAACATGAAGAAGAATTAAACATCACTAATAATTCTACCACCCAGAAATAATCACAACTAACATTTTGGTGTATTTTCTTCTAGCATTTTCCCATGCATTACAATGTGTAGGCATTACAACAGTGAAAATACACACACAGTTTTGTGTCCTACTTTTTTCACTTAAAATTAGATAGTATTTCCTATGTCATTAAATATTCTTAAAATCTTGATTTTAGTGGGTATAAAATATTCTATTGTAAGCATGTCACATAATTTGTTATGGACTGCTCCAGTCATTATTTCTCCTTTTTGATGACATAAATACCCCACGATGGATAGCTCTATAGTTACTGTATATATCTATGATGATTTCTTTATGATCTTCCTCATTTTTAAACTTCAGACTTGGCTATGTCTAAAGTAATTTTTAACCAGCAAGATGTGACCCCTCAGAGGGGATAGCAAAGAGTAAGATATGTGTCATTTGAAAAAGCCTTATTTAAAATTTCCATCATATTAATATTTTTATTAAGCTATTTAGCTGTTTTGAAATTATATAACACGAAGGGCTTTGTTTTTCTGCAGGGGGAAAGGGTTTAAAATGTGCATCCATTCACAAATACCTAATTATTGAGCACTTAGTACATACTACGCCGTATGCTAGACCCTGGGGATCCAGCCATGGACAAGACAAGTTGAGAATCACATACTAAGGTTTGTATATATCACTTCTAAAGCCTCTAACAGCCGGTACAGATCATTTTTTCCTTTCTCAATCTTGTTTGGAGTAAATTATATTTGTGCTGAGATTAAAAGGAGTCCCATATGTTCGGTGCCTGGAACACAGTAGGTCTTCAGTAATACCAATTGTCCTCCACTTCCTTATTCTCTCTAAAGGAAGTTAAATTCATGTCAATGTTTGTAATGAGTCACTTAACTCCCCCTGACACCCAGCATGCACTTGATAACCCTTGGCCAGGCTTCTCTACAAACCCAGAATCCTGGTATCATTAACACCAGACTCTCAAAGCTAAAACCAATGGGACTTGATTCAAAGGGTCAATAATTTACAGACTTTGGGGGTCTATGCTATCCTGGGTGGTAGGCCTTATGTGAAATGTTCTCTTTGAAACTTTAATAGACATTTTGGGTTCCTTCAACATTACCTTTGTATTTTACATCACTATTAACTGTCCCTCTAAACCTCAGAGTCACTGGTGCCCTCAGTTTGGGAACCACTTCTCATAACCTTGAAAGCGTTTTGGCCACTTAGGGGGAGATACAAAGGTGATGTGATGGGAAGTGGGAAGGTAGAAAGCTATCCTCCTGTGATAGGCCACCTCTCATCTCTCCCCCGAGAATGCCAGGGGACAAAATACAAGATTACTTGAGAAAGTAAAGTTCTTATTGTGAAAAAATGTTTTTCTTCTTTGTAAGCACAAAAACCATCCATTTTCTCAGAAGGAATCTTGTCTCTTATGAACATGATCTTTCAGCCTGGATCTGTGACAAATCCAGTTGTATAGCCAAGTACCCCCACAGAGGTTCATATAGCAGGTCAATGGCTGATTTTGTGAAAATTCCTGGTGGTCTTGGTGACCCATAACTTCTTGAAGATATGGTCCTCAGAGACTAAAACTTTGAAAACTAACTTTCTGGCCTTAATAAAGTAAACTAAAAACATATGTTTAGAGAGGCTGGGTAGAACTCAGAGCTAGGTTATAGATAAGGAATAATGTCATCTACCTCTTCTTACCGCATCTACTACCCTTCTCTCTCTCTCTCTCTCTTTAAATTGGGGAACAGTGTGTTTTTCCAGAACCCACTAGCTCCAAGTCAAGTAGTTGTTTCAATCTAGTTGTGGAGGGCACAGCTCAGGAGCCCAGGCAGGGATCAAACGAGCAACCTTGGTGTTATGAGCACTGAGCTCTAACCAACTGAGCTAACTGGCCACCCTGCTACTACCTTTAATATCTTTTCTTATATATATTTTTCTCTCCTTTCAGGGCATTTCAAAAAATTTTTTAATCTTTTTGGAAGCCCATTATAGTACCATCTTTCCTAAAGTGAATCTAACATGAAGAAATTATTAGCCAAGTTTTTTTATCCACTTTAAAGAGTATTTGAAACATTGATCTCTGACCAGCCAGATAGACCATGGCCATCTGATAAATCTCCAGGAGTGGATCTATGATGAGTCAAGTACATGATGTACCCTGTTCTTCAATAGAGCAAGGTCAGGCACACACATAGCTGTAATGCAAAATGAGGTAGGGGGATTTATATTCCTAATTTTAAAAAGCAAACTCTTAAATCCAGATCCATACATTGATTTTTAGAGTCCTGATTGCTGAAAGAGTTGCAAAGAAAAGCAATCTGAGGTAAGGGTTCATTTTTCCTGAACTGGGTGAGCCCAGTGCTTTAAAAATGGAATGCTTTCCCTTGATATTAATTTCACTTACAGTGAGAGTTTAAATGTAATCTGAATTATATGAATCTGATCTATGAAAATCTGACAAAGTAATCACAGACGCTAAATATCAGTGGCGGACATAGCTTGAGATGGAGAATCATAGAATTACTTAGCTAATAATCACAGGATTATTACTCCCTAGAGTGTGTAAGACATATAATTTAAAATTTGTTGGTTTGATTCATTCCTTGTTTTTTTCTCTTTCATTGTGGTTGTTTTGTTTCTGTTGGTTTGCTTTCTCCTTTTGTATGATTGATGTCTCTGTACCTGTTGAGGGTAGGGTGATGGTTGTTTTGTACATCAGAGAGTATCTGGTTACCTTTGGTGGCTGTTGTGGTTGTGCTTGTTGATCTGTTTTCCCCTAAAACCGGCTCTGCAGCGGGGCCCAGCCAAAGAAGCACAAGAATCATTCCACCCAGAGACCAACTTTAGATCAAACCAGAGCATTATGGGGTGTGATCTACAAGAATTGCACCCAAAGGGAAATTGTCACAGGCACAAGAGCCCATAGGGGCCTAGCCTCATCAGAGGGATCAACCCTCACACAACAGCTTATAAACTTTGGAAACAGCTAATTCTCATGGCTAGTCAGCTTGGGAGTCAAGCCCATCTACTGACAAGCTGAAAGCAACCAAAACTAGACCTCAACAGGAGAAGACACACAACACAAGGAACACCTCTGGTACACACACACAGGAAAAAAGGGAATCTGAGTAATTCAAATATAAAGGACACATAACTCATAAGTCCACCCAGAAAAGACTTAGAGACCTAGGGGATCTACCTATTTCATCAAAGCAAACACAAAGAGTAAGCCAGAATGGGGAAACAAAGAAACACAACCAAAATAAAAGAACAGAAGAAACCTCCTGAATCAGTGGAACTAGAGGAAATAGAGGTGAACAACCTATCGGAGACACAGTTCAGAACACCGGTTATTAGAATGCTCAAGGAAATTAATGAAAATGCAAAGAAGGATAGAGAAATCACGAAAAACAACCAGCTAGAAATAAAGAATTCAATTACTGAATTAAATAACAAACTCGATAGAATTACTAGCAGATTGGATGAAGCAGAGGATAAAATCAGTGACTTAGAAGACAAGATAGCAGAGATCATCCAAGCAGAACAACAAAAAGAAAAAAGAATTAAAAACATGGAAAATAGTTTAAGAAAGCTGGGCAACAACATGAAACGCAACAACATGCGCATCATAGGAATACAGGAAGGAGAAGAGAGGGAGCAAGGGATCGAGAACGTATTTCAAGCAATAATGTCTGAAAACTTCCCTAACCTGGCAAAGGAAATTGACATACAAGCACAGGAAGTGCAGAGAGTTCCAACCAAGATGATCCCAAACAGGCCCACACCAAGACACATTATAGTGAAAATGGCAAGGGTTAAAAACAAAGACAGAATTCTAAAAGCAGCAAGGGACAGGCAGCAAGTTACAAGGGCACTCCCATAAGATTATCAGCTGACTTTTCTACGGAAACTCAGCAGGCCAGAAGGGAGTGGTAGGAGGTCTTCAAAGTGATGAAAAACAGAGGCCTACAACCTAGATTGCTTTATCCAGCAAGGTTATCATTTAAAATTGAAGGAGAGGCTCGCGCCTTGGGCTCGGCCTTGGGCTGGCTGCAGTCTCAGTGTGAGGGTGGCTGAAGTGACTGGCTGGGTTAAGATGAGGTTTTTGCTACTGCTCCTGGTGGCGGCGTCGGCGGTGGTCCGGGGTGATGCCTTGGCTGACCTGGGTGGCATGCCTAGCAAGAGATTAAAGATTCAGTATGCCACAGGGCCGCTGCTCAAGTTCCAGATTTGTGTTTCCTGAGGTTATAGGCAGGTGTTTGAAGAGTACATGCGGGTTATTAGCCAGCGGTACCCAGACATCCACATTGAAAGAGAGAATTATCTCCCTCAGCCGATATATAGACACAATTAAATTAAAATTTAAACAAAAATAAAAATAAAATTGAAGGAGAGATAAAGAGCTTTCCAGAAAAGAGTAAGCTAAAGGAATTTATTACCACCAAGCCAGCATTTCAGGAAATGTTAAAAGGGCTTCTTTAAACAGAAGAAAGGGGAAAACAGCCTAACTAATGAAGACCAGGAACACAAATAACAAAATGGCAATACCTATGCACCTACCAATAATCGCATTAAATGTAAATAGATTGAATGCTCCAATCAAAAGACATAGGGTGGCTGAGTGGATAGGAAAGCAAGACCCTTGCATATGCTGTGTACAAGAGACTCACCTCAGATCAAAAGACAAACAGGCTGAAAGTAAAGGGATGGAGTAAAATATTTCATGCAAATGGAACCAAGAAAAAAGCTGGAGTAGTGATACTTATATCAGATAAAATGGACTTTAAATTGAAGAATGTATTAAAGGATAAAGAAGGACACTTCAAAATAATAAAGGGATCTATCCAACAAGAGGACATAACCCTAGTAAACATTTATGCACCCAACATAGGAGCCCCTAAATATATCAGATTTTGACAGACATAAAGACAGAGATCAACAGTAACACTATCATAGTAGGGGACTTCAACACCCTGCTGTCACCAGTGGACAGATCCTCCAACCAGAAGATCAACACGGAAACAGTGGCCTTAAGTGACACTTTAGACCAGCTGGATTTAATTGATAGTTTCAAGCATTCCACCCCAAAGCTACAGAATATAAATTCTTCTCAAGTGCACATGGAACATTTTTTAGGATAGACCACATGTTAGGCCACAAAACAAGTCTCAATAAATTTAAGAAGATTGAAATCATATCAAGTATCTTCTCCAACCACAATGCAATGAAACTAGAAATCAATTACACGGAGAAATCCAGAAAGCTCACAAATGCATGGAGGCTGAATAACATGCTACTAAATAGTGAGTGGGTCAAAACTGAGATCAAGGAAGAAATCAAAAGATACCTCAAGACAAATGAAAATGAAAACACAACAGCCCAAAATCTCTGGGATGCAGCGAAAGCAGTCCTAAGAGGGAAGTTCATAGCAATGCAGGCCTACCTAAAGAAGCAAGAAAAATCTCAAATCAACAGGTTATCCTTACACCTAAGGGAACTGGAAAAAGAACAGCAAAATAAGCCTAAAGGGAGCACAAGGAAGGAGATAATAAAGACCAGAGTGGAAATAAACGAAATAGGGACCAGAAAAACAATACAAAAGATCAACGAAATGAAGAGCTGTTTTTTTTTAGAAGATAAACAAAATTGACAAACCTCTAGCTAGACTCATAAAAAAAATAGGAGAGAGGGCTCAAATTAGTAAAATCAGAAATGAAAGAGGCAAAGTAACAACAGACTCCACAGAAATACAAAAAATCTTAAGAAACTACTATGAGCAATTATACACCAACAAATTTGACAATCTAGAAGAAATGGATAATTTCCTAGAAGCATACAACCTTCCAAAGCTAACTCAGGAAGAAACAGAAAACCTGAATAGACTGATTACCACCAAGGAAATTGAATCAGTAATCAACAAGCTCCCAAAAAACAAAAGCCCTGGACCAGATGGCTTCACAAGTAAATTTTACCAAACATTCAAAAAAGAATTATCACCTATTCTTCTCAAACTATTTCAAAAAATCCAGAAGGAGGGAAGACTCCCAAACTCTTTCTATGAAGCCACGATCACCCTGATTCCAAAACCAGACAAAGACAGTACAAAAAAAGGAAAACTACAGGCCGATATCTTTGATGAACATAGATGCAAAAATCCTCAACAAAATCTTAGCAAACAGAATTCAGCAATATATAAAGAAGATCATACATCATGACCAGGTGGGTTTCATCCCTAACACACAAGGTTGGTTCAACATCTGCAAATCAATTAATATGATACACCACATCAACAAAAATAAACATAAAAATCATATGGTCATATCAATAGATGCAGAAAAAGCATTTGACAAAATATAGCAGCATTTATGATAAAAACTCTTAGCAAAGTGGGAATAGAGGGATCATATCTCAACATAATAAAGGCCATGTATGATAAACCCACAGCTAACATCATACTCAATGGGGAAAAGCTAAAACCATTCCCCTTAAGATCAGGAACAAGACAAGGCTGCCCACTTTCTCCACTTTTATTCAACACAGTTCTGGAAGTTCTAGCCACAGCAATCAGATAAGAAAAAGAAATGAAAGGCATCCATATCGGTAAGGAGGAAGTAAAATTGTCATTATATGCAGATGACATGATACTATATATAGAGGACCCCAAAGACTCCATCAAAAAACTATTGGAACTAATAGATGAATTCAGTAAGGTAGCAGGATACAAAATCAATACTCAGAAATCAGTTGCATTTGTATATACCAATAATAAGCTATCAGAAGGAGAAATTAAGAAAACAATTCCGTTTACAATTGCTTCAACAACCATAAAATACTTAGGAATAAATTTAACCAGAGAAGTAAAAGACCTGTACTCTGAAAATTATAAGACACTGAAGAAAGAAATAAAAGAAGATACAAACAATTGGAAACACCTACCATGCTCATGGATCAGAAGAATTCATATAGTTAAAATGTCCATACTGCCTAAAGCAATATATAGATTCAACGCAATTCCTATCAAACTACCTAGGGCATTTTTCACAGAAATAGAAAATATAATCCTAAAATTTATATGGAACCAAAACAGACAACGAATAGCCACGGCAATCCTGAGAAATAAGAACAAACTCGGGAGGATCACGCTACCAGACATTAAAACATACTACAAGACTACAGTAATCAAAATAGTATGGTACTGGCATAAAAACAGGCACATAGATCAATGGAACAATCCAGGCGTATATGGGCAGTTAGTCTATGACAATGGAAGCAAGAATTTACATTGGGGTAAAGATAGTCTATTTAATAAATGGTGCTGGGAAAATTGAACTGACACAAGCAAAAAAATGAAACTGGACTACCTCCTTACGCCATATACAAGAACAAATTCAAAATGGATTAAAGACTTAAATGTAAGACCTGGAAACCATAAAACTCCTAGAAGAAAACATAGGATCTAAATTTGCAGACATTTCCCTGAGCAATATTTTTACTGATACATCTCTGCGGGAAAGGAAAGTAAAAGACAAAATGAACATATGGGACTACATCAAACTTACAAGTTTTTTCACAACAAAAGAAACCATCAAAACAAAAAGGAAGCTTCCTGAATGGGAGAAGATATTTGTCAACGAGATATCTGATAAGGGGTTAATATCCAAAATATATAAAACGCTCATGCAACTCAACACCAAAAAAACAAACAACCCAATTAAAAAATGGGCAGAGGATATGAAGAGACATTTCTCTAAAGAGGACATACAGGTGGCCAACAGGCATATGAAAAACAGTTCAACCTCACTAATCATTAGGGAAATGCAAATAAAAACCACAATGAGATACCACCTTACCCTGGTCAGAATGGCTATCATAAATAAGTCAACAAACAACAAATGCTGGCGAGGTTGTGGGGAAAAGGGAACCCTGGTGCACTGTTGGTGGGACTGCAGACTAGTGCAGCCACTATGGAAGTCAGTATGGAGGTATCTCAAAAAACTGGAAACCTTGCAACCCAGCAATTCCACTCTTAGGTATTTATCCAGAAAAACCCAAGACATTAATTTGAAAAAATATATGCACCCCTATGTTCATTGCAGCACTGTTCACAATAGCTAAGACTTGGAAACAACTGAAATGCCCATCGGTAGACGACTAGATTAAGAAACTATGGAAACCCCGTGAGGGACACCTCAGCAGAGGGGAGGCTTCTCCGGTTGGGGGCGAGACCCTCCGGCTCCACGCTGCGCTCACCAGCCCAGAGTTACTTTGCCAGGAAGAGGTCTATGATAGCTGGAAGTAGAAAATAGTTAGGACTCTCTTTGCTTGGCTCAGTGAGGCTGGGGGCGGCTGGAGAAACAGTGGAGCCGACAAACCGACTCGCTCGCTGGTGAGCACTCACCCGAATCCTGGTGGAGGGAGTACATTTGTGAACGGGGTCCAGGAACCTCCGGGAAGGACTGAACTGAGTGCCCTTGGCTTGGGAGCTGGAGGTTTTTGGGACCATTGTTCCCCTGGTGTGGAGCTTGCACACGAGTAGTGCACAGGAGGCCGCCATTTTTTCAGGGTTGGGCCCTCCCACAGAGGCTCAGGTCTGGGACTGTATTGGTCTGCTGGAATTGGCGCAGGAGTGCGTGTGTGCCTGCGTGCATGCGTTCATGTGCATGCGGCCTTGGATCCCCACCCTCCATACGGTTTGTGCTGCGTAGCCAGGGAAATGCCAGGCAAGCACCCTCCGACTACAACAGACTGCTTATTGAGACCCGGGAGTGCATAACTTGCCTTAGGTCCCTGATTTCCACACTGCGCATGCAGAGCTGTCTTGGTGGAAATTGGCTGTCAGGCTGCTTGGCCTGATCTTTGAGCGGCTGATTGGGACAGGCTGAGACAGGGAGTTTTCCTGGGAGTCTAGGGCTGCGAGCTGTGTAATTGCGTGATTCAGCTGGGGTTTTCCAGGCGAGTTTGTGTGGGTTGGCTGCTAATGCAGGAGTGCATGCTGCTCTAACTTGGTGGCGGCTACTGACCACACCCTGTGGTGCCTTGGGGGCCTGTCCTGCCCAACTAGAGCTGTGTTGCCAGGGGCACCCTGAGCCCCTGGTCCCTAGCTCCTACGTCTGCAGGCCACAGAGGGGTTTTTTTGCAGCAGCAGACAGCCCGCAACAACCTGTGAGGATTTTTGGTGGTGAGCACAGTTACAGAGCACACAGCAACTAATTGTGGGAAGCTAACTTCAAGTCT
>NW_017731647.1:1611893-1634698 GCF_001890085.2 Hipposideros armiger | reverse complement strand
ATTTGCAACAATATGGATGGAACTAGAGAACATTATGCTAAGTGAAATAAGTCAGTCAGAGAAAGACAAATACCATATGATCTCACTTATACATGGATTCTAAAAAACTGAGTAAATGAGAAATGTAAAGAGAAGTAGTCTCAGAGACACAGAGGAAAAACTGAGGGTTGCTACTTGGAAGAGGGTGGGGATGAAGGAGAAGGGGAAGGGACGAGACAATACAAATTGGTAACTACATCATGGCCTCAGTGATAGAAAAGACAGTCTGGGGAATATGATCAATAATGTTGTAAATATTTTATAGGGGGCCAGATGGACTCATGTCTTGTTAGTGTAGGACTCATGTCCTAGTCAGTGTAGAGGCCTGACGCACTGTATTTCTGAAGTTGATGTTGAATAACATTGCATGTCAACTATAATTATATATACATATAGTCATGGGATGTGGAGTAGAGTGTGGGAATGGAGTCAATGGAATTGTAATAGATAAGTATGATATCGGGGGTGGGAGGGCTGTAGATGGGGGAGAGGGGTTGTTTCTGTGTGAAGGGTGAAAAGAATAAGATTGTATTGTATTGTTCTGTACACCTGAAACTAACAATAAAAAAATTATGAACATTAAAAAAACATAATAATAATAAAAAAATAAAATTTGTTGTGTTTGGACAAAGCTAAATATAAATAAAAAAAAGGAATCTCGTAAAATACAGGATCTCAAACAAGAGTAAGAAGCTGAATTCACTGCTGTCATCCACACAAGGCCATAATAAATTTGTTTTCTTTCACTGCATTTTGAAAACACTTTCCAGAATTGATAGCTGGTTATCATGTCCTTGTGTCATTCCATTTTAATCATTCTGGACCTTTCAAAGGACATAAAATTGCTTTTTAATCACATCAGTAACATAAACCATAATGACATATTTCCCCCCACAAATGTCTAGGACTATGAATACCTTAATATCCTGTGAGCTCCTTGAGGATGGACCATGGCATTCTGTCTATGTACCCAGCTCTGGGCTCAGTGTGTGGCATCGAGGAGGGCTCCATAAGCAGCAGTTCACATAAATGATGGGACCCAGCACATTCAGCCCGTGGTCATCCCTGAGCCTGAGGAAAGCGATCGATCACGTTATCCCATTGGCTGGGTAGCATCAGAAACTGCTAGGGACAGGTGAGACATTCCAAGGTTTGGATCTCCAGTACCACAAGGCCCTCATGTTTTGTGACTTGAGGTAGAGATTTGGAGGGAGGGCAACTGAATATAGGCAAAAAGGTAGAACATAGCAGACATTCCTAGAGAGCCTCTCTACTTTACCCCAGAAAAGAAATGTGATTCCTAGCATTCAGCTGAAAGTTTTCATCTGTTCTTTTTCAAGGTTGAGCGATCCTCTGCCTGCAGGAGGAAAACAGGATGACTAGGAAAGCTAATGGTCTCCCTGTTATTGGCTGTAAACTATAAACACTGTATTCACTTCTATAAATATTTGGCATGTGAGTAATAAGCAGGGACTAATGACCGGGTATGAATTACTCATTTGTTACTCTGCAAGTGGCACATTTAGTGTCTGCTAATGCGGCCAGCTAGAATCAATTCTGATACAATCAGTAGGGAACAAACCCTCAGTGACCGTGACAAAAGGTTCAAGGCAGACTGTTTTGGGGGGAATCCACCTGAGTTGGCCCTTTTGCTCTTCAGCACTGGCCCCCCTATAGTTAGCCCTCAAACCAGCTCCAGGCCCTGCCACCTGCAGCTCTTTACATCACCCCATCCTCCTTGTAGGACTTTACAGCTACTTCCCATCCCACTGGTGACTGTACCCAGGGCCACTGGTTGGGATGTGCCTGAGCTTTCACCAGTGCCCTGGACACCCCCACTTTCTTTTTCTCCAATGCTCCAATCTGCCCTGTGAATACACTAACTGTTTCTATATGCTAGACAGACCTGAATTTGAATTTGTAAGAAAAGTTGGAGGATGCAACTTATCTCTTTGAGACTCAGCATCTTCATCTTGAAAATGTAGGGTGACCAAACATCCTGGGTTTACCTGAGATGCAGGACTTTCAGTGTCCCAAGCAAACCAGGGTGAGCTGGTTACCCCACTAAAATAAGAATAACAACTCATTCTCATATGGATTAAATGTAATATTGTTCACAGTATCTGACAAGCAGCGAGTATTCAATAAATGCTAGCTCCACCCTTCTTAATCAATTAAAGGTATTTGTGAAATAAGGATTTGTGGAACACCTGCCAGGTACCCCTCTAGGTGTCGGGGCCTGTGGTCAATGAAGTCTACAACACAATTTCTCTCTTCAAGATGCTCACAATCCAGTTGGGGATGTGACATGAAGACCCATGAAGCTGATATTTACTTCTACTTTTAGACTCCACTTTTCCCCCAAAACAGATTGGAAGAAGCTCAGAATAAATGATACAGATACACAAAAATAAGAGTTGAACAACAGCCACATCATTAGGGAGGCAGTGGTGGAATAGTTAGTTATACTAGAAACCCAAGGCTAAGGAAAGCTACTCCAATTGAACACAAAAACAGCCAAGAACAAAACAAGAATAACACAGAACAGTCGAAAGGAACAGGAAATTACACAGTGTCAGTTTCCGAAGTTCAAGGTTGTGCTTTAGAAGTGCAAGGTAGGGTTCAGTAATGGTTTCCCTCAAACCAGCTGTGTGATCACAGGTTTTCTGCTGCATGCCTCAGTTTCTTTGTCTAGAAAACAGGGAGAATACTTCTCATGACAAGACATCAACTATTAATGAATGTGTGTTTCCAAGATCTCCCTTTCCCTGCCCACTAAGGGTGCAGGTTCCTGGCCCAAGTTTCCTTCAGGGTGCAAGAAAAAGAGCAAGAGCCTGCCCTGGGGGAGGAGTTTAGGAGAAAATTCTTTTCAAGAAATTGGAAGCAGAGAGGACAGTGAGGGCTGTGGTGGGTGAAGGAAATAGATGAGAGAGGAAAGGATATTTAGGAAGTGTTGTCCAGAGCCATATATCCCCTTTGTGGTGTATGAGAAATGCAAGTCAAGAGCTTGAGTAATTTTGGAAATTTTATTTTAGCTGCTAGACTGTGTTTCTTTGATCCCACTGCCACCCCTCCTTCCTCACCACTCTGAGACATGAACCAGTGAGCTAATTTAATGTATGAGGAAGTATTTTGCAAAAGCTGTGTTTAAATCTGGATTCAAATCCTCTCCTAGCACCTCAGACCATCTTCTTTTGCTCTTTACTCAAAATGGAAAAACGCAAAAGACTTAGATACTTGGGATGCTGGCTTACTGGTTTCAGTTGTATATCCTTAGGCAAGTTACTTACCCTGTCAAATACTCAAGTTCCTCACCTGTACAATGGATTGGTTGAAGAGAAATGAGATAATGCATTTGCATCTAAAGTCCTTAGCACAATGTCTAGCACATATCAGACCCTCAGAACATGTGGTTTCCCTTCCTTCCTTCACCTTTGCAATCCCATCTTTTTCATGATGAGTAATTGACAGTAGGCAGAACGTTCATTCCTCCTGGACCTACCCTATGCAAAGGTGAAAGTACCAATGCTCTCCCTTAACTAACTCTCCATCCAGCTACTTCTCAAACCTACCTAAGAGTTTGCTTATCCAGAGGTCTACCTTTCCTGTGTCTTTCCCTCAGGTTTGTGATTGCCCCTCTAGGACAGTGACAACAGCTTTCCAACTTGATGCATAGCACAGAGCCCAAAATTCAGGCAGATGCTACAACAACAACAAAACACCCCCTCCAAGATTCCCCCATTATTTTATGACTCTCACCTTTCTCTGCTTTATTCCCATGGCCTGGATTGAACACATAGAACTGCTCCAACTCTGAAGCTTAATATCCAAATTTCTTTCTGATAACACATGTCACCCTTGCAGCTCACGCATTCCCTTACCCCACACTTTCAACCCCAGTGTGACCCCTGGTTCCGTAACTTCTCACTTGCCTGCTGCTTTTTCTATCTTTGGCTTGACTTCTTTTCCTACCATGGTCTTTCTCTTCAGTTGCACTCTCCCCATTTCTTTTACCTGCTTACTGTGTGGTCTTTCTATCCATCCACCCCAGAACACACCAGCCCTGGATCAATTCAGCCACATGTATCCTGGCCAATGAGTGTTGCTAAAGAAAATTACACCACCAAACGAATTAATGCTTTCCAACTTCCCAGGGCTCAGTGCTGCCAGAAATCCTTCCATGCGTCCTAGTTTTCCCCCCATCTTTTTAGCAACTAGTCTATATTATCACCTTTACCCTTAAATCTACTCTTCCATCTTCCTCTGTCCCCTCAAATGACCTTACCTCCTAGTTCTATGGGAGGAACTGAGGACTTCATTCAAGATCATCCCTGGGTCCCTGGGCTGCTCAGAAATTTCAGCCTATACCATCCTTTTCTTCTTCCTACCTCCCTCAGTGGAAGATGTGGCTTTCCTTCTTTAATTTCCTGTTGCCTATGTGACAGACTCACCCCACTATCTCTGTCATAGATTTGACCTCTTCTCACCACCTATCACCTCAATGACCTCACTCCATCAATCTTCCCAGATTTCCTCATTACATTTCACTTTGTTCTACTCCATTGGCCCTGTTCCTTGGTGTGTAAATGTGCTCAAATTTTTCTCCTCCAAAAATTTCTGTCACCACATGACCTACCGCTATTTCTAATTACTGTATTCCAGGATGAGAGCAAAGATATTAACAAATGACTATCCATAGACTCTTTCCTTAATCCATCCTCTAATGATAATTCTGTCCTTGTCACCTTAGCTTTCCCTCTTCCCTCCTTCCATAGGGGAACGGTTGTTTTCTCTTCCATGCTGTGCAAAATCTGGGCAATGAGGCAAGAGGAAAATAGAAAGAAGTCAGAGTAACAAAGAGCTGTACCAAAGAGGAGAAGGGAGATAAGAGAGTTTGTCTAAGCTGGATTTCCATAAGTATTTTAGGAGTAGTGGTGGGGGACTGGAGGTTTTTAAAAATGTAAACTTTCAGGTACCACAGTAGACTTATTGAACCAGAATATGTTTTCTTGTTTTTCAAGATATGGATTTAACAAGATCCCTAGGCGATATGTACATTAAGGTTTGAAAAGCACACAAAAATTAACTAAAAATGAATCATAGGCATAACTGTGAGGACCTAAGACTACAAGAGAAAATCTTATGACCTTGGGTTGGGAAAAGGCTTTTAGATATGACACATGCACCCTATGATCCATAAATGAAAAAAAAGATAAATTGGACTTCATTGATACTAAGAACTTCTACACTTCAAAAGATATAATTATGAAAATGAAAAGACAAGCCACGGATTGGGGGGAAAGGTTTGCAAATAACTTATCTGTTAAGGAGCTTGTATCCAGAATATATAAAGAACTATCAAAACTGAACAAGAAGGTAAACAATCTAATTTAAAAATGGGTAGAAGATTTGAATATATGTTTCATTGAGCAAGACATATAAATGGCTACTAAGTGCATGAAAACAAGTTCACCATCATTAGTCATCAGCAAATGCAAATTCAACCACAAGGAGACACCACTACACACCCTACAACAGCTACAATCAAAACAATAGACAATACCAAGTTCAATGCTGGTGGGGATTTAAAATGGCACAGCCACTTCAGAAAATGGTTTGATAGTTTCTTAAAAAGTTAAACATAAACTTATCACAGAACCCAGAAATTCCACTCTTAAGATTCTACCCAAGCAAAACAAAAACATATATCCATACCACTATATATATGTGATTGTTCATAACAGCATTAGTCACAATAGCCAAAACATTGAAATAATTTAATTCTTTATCAAGGCAGAAATGAATAAGCAGCTATTACTCTAGAGGCCATTACAGTTAGTAGTCAGTCAGGACAGATGCCCAGATGCCCAGCAGGTTCCAGCACACACTCGCTCTCCTCTCCAAGTCCAGCTCTCCACCTCAGCTGTTAACCGTACTGATCAGTAGTGGCCCAGGCCCACCAACACACAGTTGACTGCATCCATGGAAGCACTGGCTACACCAAAGCCAAAGCTCCTCATAGACTTGTCCACTAGTCTCCCTTCATAGGGGCTGGACGCGTCTGGCTTCTCAGATTCATAGAGTGGCTCCTCCCCTGATCATCCATCAGCACTTCTGGACTTTTCCTCCTGCAGCTCCTTCCACAGCGGTGACACGTCTTATTCCTATAAGTCCCTCATCCCTAATGCCCATAGTAACTCTGCTCTCCTGCCTGAACCCTGACTGATGCAGTGTTTGGTACCAGAAAATGGTTCCAAGGGAACAGAACCTTAAGGATGAGAATATGGAATTGGTTCACCGATTTGACTAAATTTCAAGGCCCCAAAGAGTCTGTTGCTAATGGTGAATGGGCACTGGTAGTCTGTGGCATTTAAGGAAAGTGGCAAACTTCACTTCAATCATCACCTATAGTAACCTGCGACCAAGTGCCTAGAGAAAGGAAGGCATCAAGTACCAAGTGGCTACTGCCACATAAGATTTTAGTGCAAATAAAAATTATAAAGAATTTGATTGTTTCTAAGTACACTGGCAAGCTTGGGTAAAGAAAAGGATGGGTTTGGTGCTCTTCATGTCCAGAGCAAGGACCAGAAGCTTCTGTGACTGCCCTGAAAGAAACCCCCATCTTCTGTAGGTTCCGGGTCAAGATTTCTGGAATCCAGACCCAAGGACTAATCTTGAAGTTGGTTGAATTACAATGCAAAAAGTATTTACATCTGTGACTGCCCTAAAAAACACTTTAAATGGATGAATTGTATGGTATGTGAATTATATCTTTAAAAAGCTATTACCAAAAATAAACCCACCTCACAACCTTGCAGGGTTTTATGTTAAAGTTGGGGCGTTGAATGGGAAGAAGGGGAAACAAGAAAATTGGGATGGAGACATATGGGCAGTTTCTGATGGAGCTGAGGACTTCAGACTCTAACTTCTGCTAACCTTCCTTTCTCACTAGAAGTAATCCTACCTCCCCTTTCTGAGGTTAGTCTCCCCTTGTCTCAGACCTGTAACCATCTCTCCTAAAGTGGGTGACTTGCAAGGGACTGTTAATTTCCCTCGGGACCTACCCCTACCACACACCCTTTCCCTGCCCCATTGGCAGTCACTGATGATCTCATCTAAGCTCATGGCTTTAAGTACCATCTTCATGCTGATGACTCAAATTTACAGCTTCAGTTCAGACTCTCTCACGAACTCCAGACTCATACATTCAATTACTTTCTTTAAATCTCTGCCTGGAGGCCTGATAAGCATCTCAAAACTAACTTGTTACAAATGAGCCCTTTTAGTCTGCCACCCCCATCTTGCTCCTCCATGGCTGAAATTCTTGGTGACATGAAAGTCTTTTCTGTCTTTTACACCCCCATTTAAAACATTAGCAAATCCTTCAAAAATCTATCCAGAATTTATGACTTCTTACAGTCACTGCTGCCATCATCCTGGTCTAAGATTTTATTATCTCTCACCTGTGTTGTTGATATGGCCTCCTTTCTGGTCTCTTGCTTCTAGCTTTGCCCCTCTTCAATCTATTTCCAAAACAGCAGCCACAGTGGTCCTGTGAAAATGCAAGTCAGGTCACATCACTACTTTAGAACTCGTACAATGGCCTGTATGACTTTGGTGATCTGCATGCCCCCTTCACCTCTCTGATCTCATCTCTTTCTACTCACTCCCTCATCATTCCACCCAGCCACACTGGCTTTCAGGGGTCCTTGAGCTTGCTGGATTTATTCCACATCAGTGCCTCAGCTCAGGACGCTTGTCCCAGATAGCCACATGCCTCTCTTCTCAGTGTTTCTCTGTCACTTTCCCAATGAGGCCTCCCCTGGCCACCCCATTTAAAATTTAAAATTCTCCCCACTCCTGATGTTCCTATCACCTTTACCAGCTTCATGTTTCTCCCCTATTATCACTCTCCTACATACTATATATAGGCAGGAATTTTTGTCTTTTTTTAACCCCTTCAACACTGTATCTCCAGTGTCTAAAACATGCCTAGCACATAGTAGGCTCTTGATAAAAATTGTAGGATGAAACGATGAAAGTATGCAAAACATTTAACATGGTATATAGCAGGCATTCAATTAAGTTAGCTGTTCCTATTTAGCTGATTATTATAACCATGAAATTGAGAGGGATTCTAGACTTTGCCTTCTTTTTCTTCCTCCCACTCCCATATCTAAATAGCTACAAAATTCTACAGCATCTACCTTAGCTTAACCCTTTATCATTTCTCACCTGGATTATTGTTACAGACTCCAGAATGAATTCTATCCCTTTTCCTTCCTTCTTTTTTCTTTGTCTGCTACAGTTGCAAAATCACTGATCTGATCATGTCAAACTCCTGCTTCAAATCCTTCAACAGCTCCCCAGCCCTGTCAATATAAAGTTGACACCCTTTCACTCAGGACACAATTCCTTTCCTGATCCGGCCCCTGAACCCCTTTCTGGCCTCTTCTCCTGAGAGTCTGCCTCACACCCTTAGCTCCAACCAACCAGAACCACTTGGTCCCCTAAAGAGTAACATTCTTTTACACCTCCTTGCTTCTGTGTATGTAGGCCCTGCTATCTGCAATGAAGTTTTTTCCTCTGTCTTATTTTCAAATCTAGGAACTCATACTCCTTTTACAACTCATCTCAAGCATGACGGACAGACTCCAGAAAGTCTTCCTGGATTTCTCAGTGTGATTTAGAGAGCACTTTTCAGTGCCTGTCCCCTTCATAGCACTACAGCCCTGCAGTGGAATTGGATGTGTGCTGGTCTGCCTCTCCCTACTAGTGAATACAAACTTGGAAGGTACGAGGGGTGTCACACTACTTACACTTCCATGCTTAGCACAGAAGTGAGGGGGCCAGATGTGTTTGCTGAATTTGTGAGGGTTGTAAGGTTTAAGATTGTGCTAGCTTCTTGAGGCTGCCTAGTCTAACAGTAGAAAGGCAGACCAGAAGCCAGGAAGTGAAGCATTCATACAAGGGACATTTAGAGCTGGACTTCTCTTGGGGTTAGAAAGTAACCACTTCAGAGAGAATAAGGAATGGGCCAGCCTCTATAAAACAGCAACAATAGGATAAGCACTCTGTACTTTGCACTCTTGATTTGAAAAATGTTTCTGATATTTTCTTTGTGCATTTCCTTTTTATTACCCCTTAGTATTAAACAAAGTCTGATGGAAAATTCCAGCCTGCTTTAGCTGTTCTAAAATAACTCATGAGGAATAGTTTGGGCCCATGACCGAGCCACAGTTTTAAAGGGGTAGCCATGTCCCTCCTGGTGATGGCAGCAAGAATCTTTTCCAAACAGAGAAGAATTTTAAGCGCTCTTTCACTTTGGAGGGCTTAAGATTTCCCTCTACGCTTTCACCAAAGAGAAGATAAAAATTACAATATCTAGTCCTTGCCACCTACAGATTCTCTTTCCTGAACTGAAACCTTGAAGCTTCTGTTTTTTCTCTTTTCATTTTTTCATGAGAGAAACTTTGCCCCCTCACAGATGCTTAATAAATGTTGGAATGGGGACATTTTCTGATTGGCTCTTCAGAAATAAAGAGGCATTCTGATTGCTCGGTGCAGAGGTGGATGGTAGGGGTGGGAGAGTGGTAATGCGAAGGGGATGGAAAGGCCTGGAAAGCTCCCTCTGCTTGGAGCAGAACACAAAGGCACAACCAATTGTGAGCATATAAACATATTACTCAATTGTGAGAATCTCATTCTTTTGAAATAAGCTGTTGTACAACAGGGGCAAATATTTAAGCAACAGTTGGAGTGTTTGCAATTATAACTCCCACTGGTGATTTTAAGATGGTAAGAGGGTGACAGAGGACACTGGCTCAGAACAGAGTGTTAAGACTGTGGTAATAGAAAGCAATCTGTTCAAGGCAAGGTCTTGAAGGGCAGAGAGAACAAAAATAAAACCAAGCAAGTGAAAAGGATAAATAATGAAGAGAGGCAATAACAACCACCTCATAATTGCTGAGAAAGTACCAACATTAACAAATCCTGAAAGACAGATACAGCTTGCTGATGACAAAGGAGGGGACACCCAGTGACAGTGGGCAAAGTGATTGGTGTTAGAGGAGGGGTAAGAGCAGCAAAAATAAAATATAATAGAAAAACTAACAGATACAAACCTGCTATTTGTTTTATGAGGTTATAGAGTACATCTATACAGTTTCTTTCCTTTAGGGCCGGCCAAGTAGCTCAGTTGGTTAAGAGTTGGCTTAAGAGCACGAGCTCTGAGCAACAGGGCCACCGATTCGATTCCGACATGGGCCAGTGATGCTGCACCCGAGGTGAGTTGCCGCTGAGCTGTCAACAGGTGGCAGGATGGCTCAGCTGGTGTAACCAGAAGACTGCCTGTTCAATGGTGGGCTATGCCCACTCGCAACTAAGACTGAACTTGGCACCTTGAGCTAAGCTGCCACCCGGATGGCTCAGCGGATAGGGTGTGCACTCTTAACAAGGTTGCTGGGTTTCACTTGCACATGGGATGGTGGCCGTGCCCACCCACAACTAAGATTGAACACAGCACCTTGAGCTTAGAGGCCACGAGCTGCCAATGGGAAGCCAAATGGCGACTGGCGCCCTCCACAATGAAGACTGAAGAACAACAACTTGGCTGGTCCCCTTCCCTAATTCCCCAACACTGTTCCCCTCCCCCAATTCCCCAATAAAATCTTTTTAAAAAAGTCAGTCATTCCTATAAATATTCATCTTCATGTAGCTAGGAGGGAGTAATTTTAGACTCATACAATTTTAGTGCTGGGCTGAGAGGCTATCTCTTCCAACCCCCTTATTTTGCAGATAAGTATCCTGAGTTCCCGGGAGGGGACATGATTTGTGCAAGATCACACTCCCAGCAATGTACCTGACTTCCCTTCCAGCGTTCTTTTCATGACACCAGGGGTTTCCAGCTTTTTAAAGTAAAAACATCCCCTTTTTAATGTCACGTATGTGGAACACTCTTGTATGATCAAAGCTGTGCTTTTAGTATCTACTGGTTACAGAATTTATATGCAGTCATGATAAAAGGTAAGCTTCTAAAGCATATTGTATTGTTGTAACCGCAATGGCATCCGTGTACATTTGCAAATGCACGTATATCTATAGTTTCAGTCCCTTGGCAGCCTGGGTCTCAAATGGACCCTAACCCTGAGCCCTCCCCACTCCCCCAGGGTGGCAGCTCTCAGGTTAGGCATAGGGCCTTGCACCAGGATGGGCTGGCTCTTTCCAAACAATGAAGGAAAAAGAAATCATTCCATTCTCTTAAGAACAGAGAAGGTATTGAGTGAAATCCAGAACCTTAATTTGAGAAGAATTTCATGAGGACCTTGGGTAATTTCAGACCACAGAGGGGGCGGATCCTATTCTGTGAGCTTGGCCCATGGCTTTGAGCCTGGCAGAATGGTTGCTAGGGGCTCTGTCAGCGAGTGAATTGTGACTAAATCAGGGCAGAGGGGTGGGGGGCTGGCCTTCTATCTTCATAGGAAGGAAGGAAATTCATTCTGAAGTGGGAGGGACTCAGTGTTCCAGCTGAGTCCTGGAAATAGGAGTGGTGTGGGGCAGAGACAGGGTGCAGTGGTCCCTACTGGACCAGGAGACTGCCGAGTCCGGGGATCTGTGGGTCACATGGTTGGGAATACTCCCAGGAGAGACCTGGGTCAGTTACCATTACTGAACAACTAGTGTGTGCTAGGCACTCTGCTAGATGCTCCACGTGCACCCTTTCATTTAATAATAGCACCTTGAGGTAGAGGCTATTATTGTCCCCATTTTATGGTTGAGGACAGAAAGGCTTAGAGAGGCTTTCTAACTTGGCTTAGATCTTGGCGCTGGAATTGGAACCCTGGCAGCTTGATTCTAAAGTGCCAGTTCCTAGCCACAAGGAAACAAGCAAGAATGCTGCTTGTCGTTGTCAGGCTCAATTGAGATAATCCACGAAAAGGGTTTAACCCTGCGCCTGAGCATCTAAAAAGGGCTTATTATATGCTGATGCAGCTTATCAATATTTTCAACATTATTACGTTGGAAATGCAAATCGCATTTTTAAAAAAAGCATCATTACCATGGGTAAGAGACGGAAACCTCCGCCACCTCAGTATGGTAACTGAGGTGTGGCCAGGGTACAGAGGGTGGATGCAGACATTGACACCTGCCAGAGGTGACCAGGCTGCCTCCACCAGGATGATAAGAATTGCTCCCAGTTGGGGGGGGGGGAAGGGGGAGAGGGGAAGACCCTGAGGCTGGCAGAATGTGGAGGTAATGACCTGGGAGAGAGGCACTCCTGGGATTTGGTTGGTAGGGTTCAGAGATAAGATTATTTTATCACCATTTACTGTTATTTATTATTACTCATTTCCTTGTGTCAGGTGGGTGTGATGGGGACATTTGCCAGCAAATGACATCATCATGGAAAAATATAGATAAGGCGAAGATCTAGAAAACTTGAGCTTCAGTGGTAGAAAGAGTATGAATAAATGTTAAATTTAGCTAATCCACTTACTAACTCAGTTACTTTTGGAACATTTATTCAAAATCTCTGTTTTGAAAAACATGGAGCACTCCAAAGAGAGTTCTGCCCTGGTGTATAAGAAAGGGGGCGGGGTTTGATAGCTTGACTTTTCAAAAATTATAAGTTTCATTGTAGAGAATTAAAATCATAGCAAAAAAAACTTTCTTTAAAATTTCAAGCAGAGCTTTAAAAACCTCACACCCAATTGAGCTTATTCATTCTCCAGGGAGAGAAGTTTTTTTGGAGAATGGTTTAATCCCTGAAACCAGCTGTTACAATCCCAGTTAGAGGATACGATTTTCTACTTAAGTTGCCCAGATGACTGAACAAGTTTTGTGGAATTTGGCAAATTCCTCTGGAAGTTGTCTTTTTTTTTTTGTTAACTGAAAACAGGGAGGTATATATGACAATATCCACCAAAGAAAATGCATTGTTTGCAATGACTGGTTAATTTGAGGAGGCTCAGATGGTAGGCTCTCTCAGAAATTGCTCAGAATTGAAACTGGTCCATCCAAAAAAGCCCGAGGAAATGGGAAGCACAACATTTCAAAGGCCTTTTTGGTGCACTTTGCCCAAGGTTTATTGTGAGAAGGAGGAAATATGTTAACATGTCAGTATTTTCAGATGACATCAATACCAATTGTTTAGAGAAGTACAAAACTCAGCATATTATATAAAAAGTTGGTTATCTAATAGCAAGACTCCCAAGCAGAAATGTATCTTAGTTGGAACATAAGTAGTCTGGGAGAGATACTCCTCAATAAATAGGGTTGTTACAAAGCCTGATTGAGATGTCAGGTTGGTGAGGACAAAAAAAATGTTTCTAATCTTTTCACATCATGCCATGGAAGGGAAGCTGACTTAAGGAGGAGTTTTCTATGGAACAGAATTTGTGCATTTCTCTCATAAGCCAAGATGCTCAGATTATGTCAGTTTGGGGTTTGCTTTGTAGAACAATAGTTCCTGCCATGACTTAGCCTGTCCTTAGCCATGAGGTCACTGCAGACATCAAGGGCTCTGGGTTGCCTGGGAGGCCCAGCAACAGAGTCAATCAAAGGTCAACCAAGCAAAAAAATGCTTATTGCTTAGGTCACTGGGTTTTGGAGCAGTTTGTCATACAGCAATAACTAACAGATACAGACATGTTTTCGTAACAGTACATTAAGTAAGTTAATGTAGAAAGCACTTAGAACAGGGCCTGGCCCATAATGAGCTTTAAAAAATGTGAGCTGTAATTATAACTACATACAAACAATGCCTGTGAAGCATTCCATTGTATGGTGCACCGTTATTTATTCAACTAGAATTCATTTGTTGAACATCTATATCATTTCTAATTTTTTTCTACTATAAAGAATGCTATAGCCATCCTAGTATATACATTTTGGTCTTTTAATGGGAAAGAATTCTTAAAATTTTAATTGCTGGGTCCAAGTATGTGCACATTTTAAATAATGATGGATAATAAGAATTTTCCTTCAAGAGTTACTCAATTTTTGGTTTCCACCAATGATATATGAAATGGCTGTTTCCCTTCACCATCACCAGCCCCAATATTATTTTAATGACTGTATAATAGTCTAGCATAATATGTGCCATAATTTATTTAACTAGTCTTCACTGTTGAACATTTAGGCTGCTTCCTTTTCCCTCTCTATTATAAACAAGACTGTGCCAAACATTCGGTAGATAAATCTTTTCACACATTCATGATTATCTCCTAAGGATAAATTCCTAGAAGTAGAATTTCTGAGTCACAGGATTTACACATTTGAAAGGATTTTGAATATGTAAAACCAAATTATTCCTCAGAAAAATTATACCAGATTATCCTCCAATGCAGCATTTACAAAAAAGCCTTCATTACAGAAAATTTTTAAATTATACAAAAGAGTGGAGACTCTGACAATGGATCCCCCCATGTAGCCATCAGTCAGATTAAATAATGACCAATTTATGGCTAGCCTCTTTCATCTATGGCTCCCTAGTTTGGCTCGATTATTTTTAATCAGATCCAAATGGGGCATTTTCCGTGTGCTTTCATTCAAGCAGTTGAGGGTTCAGAAGACAAACGAAAGACTCCCTTTCACAGTGTATCCAATGATCCTGCAGAAAGGGACTAATGCCGCCCACTTCTGAGGGTTTCTAGGGCCTAGGCTGAATCTCTGTATCCCCAGCTGCCTGTCATTCTTCATTTAAATAAAGCAGAGGTAGATAATGCAATTCATCCGTGGCTAACGGAAATGCAAACATTGTGATTTGTGTTTACAGTGATTGCTGCTGAGAAGGAGGCTGGCTCCCATTTGGCCAACGCTGAAATTTTCCAGGCTGATTGAATTTTTGTAACACTGGCTGATTGCACTGTGTCAACAACAGGTCAGTCCAATCTTGGGACAGAAACACAAGCAATTTCCTTTAATAAGAAAGTACAGTAATGGCCCATTCTTTTCCCAGCTCTTGGGCATAGTACAAAGGACTGGATGGGGAAGCAAGCTTCCATGTCGCTGAGACATTGCTGTGAGGGGACAGAAAGAGGTGACTTGAAGATGTAAGTCAGTCAATTTGCAGATAAAGAGCAGAGCAAAACTTGTGCTCTAGACCAGAATAGTAAGTGGGCGGATGATAAATGAATACTCAAAGTTGATTTCCAAATGTCAGATTCAAAGCACCCTCAAGAGTTCACCGCAGTTATTCCCAAGACACTGTATTAGCTTTAGAGGTCATCTAGCCTTGCTTTAAATAATCTTCATGATGACACTCATGTCATCAGAGTGCAAAGGAAAGGCCACAGGCTTTAAGGCAAACAGGACAGGGTTTGAATCTCAACTCCGCCATCTAATTGCTGAGTGACTTCGGGCAAGTTACTTGTTTGTTTCCTCATTCATTCACCACCCCCCAACAAAAATGTTTTGAGCACCTACTAGGTGCCAGATGTTGTGCCTGGTGCTCAGGACTCCACGGTGAGCAAGACATTGTTTCTGTCCTTAAGGAGTTTCCAGTCCGGTGGGGGACAATGTCATATTGTGAAAGGGTAAGAACCGAGTGACAAAGAAGCAGGTAGGAAAGAGGACAGATGTCTTCCTAGAGAAAGTGCTTTCTCAGCTGGAAGGAGAGAACCAGTGGGAGTCAGCTAACCAGTGTGAGGGTGGAGTGAGTAGGGGCTCACTGTGTAAAGAAGATTCTGGACAGAGCGAATGGCTTCCAAAGGTTTGAAGAAAGAATAAGAAACCCACCCTGGGAATTAAAGTCATCAAGTATAGTTGAAATGTGGCATGCCAGGACCGGAGTGGCACGGTGACACTGAAGAGGTATTATAGCAGGAGCCAGGTCCTGAAGGGACGTCCAAGGCAGATTCAAGACAATTCAGGAAACTTATAGAGTTTCAAGCTAGGCAGCAATGGCTAGATGGCTGAGAACCATCTCTGGCTGCAGTGCAGGTGGGTTGGGGTGGGTGGGGGTGGGACGACCCAATAGGAGGCAGTAGTGGTAGTGAGGGAGTCCAAACCAGTGCAGTGGCAGGGGGTTGCCAGCCACGAGTGGCATCAAGAGCCATTTCACAGGTAAACAAATGGATTTGGTGACTGTGGGGTGTGGCCAGTAAAAGGAAGAGACACCCAGGGTGACTCCCTGGCTTCTGTCTTGGCCTCTGGTGGGTGTTAGTGCCATTCACAGAGATGGGGATGCTCACAAGGGGTGGTGCAGGGGAAGATGGGGAGTTAGTGCTGAGTTTGAGGCTGGAGAGGTTCCATGGGCAACTGTGTAAGTGCACTGGGGACTCAATGAGTCGCCAACATGGAGGGTCATTGAAGCCACAGGAGCAGAGGTGATGACCAGGAATGGTGCTCTTTCCATGACAGAAAAATGTCCTTATCAATTAAATGGCTAAGGTCAGAGATGCAAGGAATAGTTCTCATATGTAACGAGCCCAGGAAGGTGCGCACAAGGGGCGCGGGGTGGGGGTGGGGGGCGAGCGTCAATGGTGCAGTTGATGGCAGAGCCCTTCTCTTCATTTCCCTGTGGTGCAAGGGGGCAGCCACACCAGTGTCATGCTCAGATTCTTACCTGATCTTACTCTCCTTGGCTGCCACTCTATCTGATTTAATACCAGCTGTGACAATCCAGCTGCCCTCCCTCCCTTCCTCCCCATGTGTCTGAAAATAAAATGGGCTGCTTAATACACAAGCCCTGACCCAAATCCTGGAGTGTTCAGACTCTTCCCACCCAAGCAGGAGTTGACGCAGAGACTGTGGCTGCCTGCCTGCCCCTCCAGGGAGGAATCTTAAAGCCATGTCTTGCTTCATGAGACAGAGGAGACAAATCTGGTCAGGAAATTCCAGAAAATCATTTCTCGGCCATCTGTCTTCTCCTGAATGGCAGCCAGAGATCGCTTACCAAGTCGTGTACAGCAACTTGGCAGCTCGGCTGGAAAGGAACCGGAGCCAAGGAGCAGGGGTGCTCAAGCTCTGTGTTTGGGGTTGGCAGCGGGCTGGCAGGCTACTCCTGGGGTCAGCAGGACCAGGTGATCCAAGGACAAGGAAATTAGCTCCCTAAGCCTTCCCACATAGCTCCTTACTTAAAGGAACTTTCCATCTGATAGAATGTAGCTGTTCTGTGTTGACAGCTAAGCCCTGACTCCAGGTAATGGCAGGTTCTGTTGGTGCTGTCTTTTCAACTTACTTCTGGTCTGACAGGAACCGTGAAATGAATAAACTCCCCCAACAATCCCCCCTCCCTCCACCTCAGTGCTGGAGCAGATTCTCCTCTGCTGTGTTGCCCAGAGGGCTTCAAAGCAGGAGTTAACTACTTTCCCTTTTCCCTTTGGAGTCTATTGAAAGCAGGCTGGCTCAATGGCGAGTCCAAATCAATGAACTGTGTTTCAAGTGAGTTCAAGGAAAGAAAAGAACATACAGGTGGTGCCCTCCAGGACAGGCAAATTGTTTGTGTTTATAAGAAGAAAGTTGTCTGACTTCCTCCTGACCACATTCCCCTCCCAACCGTCCAGGCTGCAACATTGCTGACTGTTCTTGGCATCTTACATGCCTTCAATTTAGAACATGACAGAAAAGGCAGGCATCCTCAGGTTATCTAACTAGATCATTCTTCAGTATACGTAGCAAGGGGCAATTTTAGGTGAACTAGAACCCAGCCATTACAAGCATTATTATCCTTCTCCATCTATTTGTAAGCACACACACAGGGCTTGTATTTTGTAGTTGGAGGAGGAAGAAAAAGGGGTTCCACCTGCCCCCTTAGTTTGGGTTTGATCTTTAGAGGGATAAAAATATGAAACTGAAGGAATTATGTTCATAGAAGACTCAGTGAGATTCTAGGTACAAGCTGGGATGCTTAGGACCAAAGTGACAAATTGTGGCCTGGGAGTGGGGAGGTGCCATTCTCCTCCCTTTGCATAGATTTCAGTGGCCTTGGAAAACTCTTCAAGCAGCTGATGGGTGAGTGGGAGCCAGAGGAAGAGACCATGTGGGGCAAGGCAGCCCCAAGTGGTTGCTGCAGCTGGACGCCAGGCTTATGGCCAAACCTGAGGCTCCCCCAGGGCAGTTTCTAAAATTTACCAAGGGCCTCTTGCTTGGGCAAGTGAAGGGCTTGCTCAGGATTAGTGAATTAAGGCATAAACATCAATGTGACCCTGTTTTATGTTCCTAGACTGGGAAGTTATGGGCCACTTGGGAGAATTTATGTAGGTATGTCACTCTTTCTTGCTACCTCTCTGGCTCCAGTGGAACTTGGCAATGACTGCCCAGGAAGAGCAGGAAGCATTTTCTCAAGTCACTCTGGTGAGGGCTTTCTTAACCAAGGCAAGGACCCAGAGCCCTGCTACCTCTATGGAGGTCTCAGGATGTGGGGAGGGGGTAGGAGCACAGAGCCTGGTCCTGGGGTTAGATCAGTCTGTGGCAGAAGAAAAGGAATAGAGAAGGATGCACTCAGGTGTGTACTTTGAGGAACAACTGTTGCCACGGACAGAATTTCATTTTCTTTACAGCAGAGCAAATTAACATGCACAAATGTCTGAGCTTCCAAGGAAAGATCAACAAAGCCAGAAAATCCACCTCTAAGAAGTGCTTCTTTTATTCCAGAATTTCAGTAGTATGAGAGTTAGCTCAGCAAGTTCTAGCTTGGGGCCAAAATATCTTCAGCCAAAAAATGGCCTAAGATCAACAACACCCAAGGTACCCTAATACCCATTTAATAGTAGTAACTCTCTAAGTGTGGTCCAGATGCCAGCCTGTATGAGAAGCTCTGCTTAACAATGAAAGTGCCAGCTAACGATGAAATTTCCTTGGCCACTTTCAAACCCACCAAATCAGATGCGCTTGGGAACAGCCGGGGAATCTATTTTTATGACAAGTACCCAGATAACAACTATGCACACTAAAATTTTGGAACACATTTTCTACACCTGTACTGTCTAATACACTAGTTACTAATCATTTGTGACTATTTAAATTGAATACAATTTAAAAATTTACTAGAAAGTGGGTGGGGTGGGAGAGGTGACTGTGGGCATAGTGTGGGCCACCTCAGGTATGTTGGAGGACAGAAAGGAGGTCGCCAGGTCTCATGGGAACTGGAAAGTCAGGATCCTAGGCTCCGTTCTGTCTCCCTGTTCTTTTTTTTTTCTTTTTCCAAATATTTTATTGGGGAATTGAGGGAGGGGAACAGTGTTGGGTAATTGGGCAGGGGAACCAGCCAAGTTTTGTTCTTCAGTCTTCGTTGTGGAGGGCACCAGTTGCCATTGGCAGCCCGTCAGCAGCCCGTGGCCTCTAAGCTCAAGGTGCTGTGTTCAATCTTAGTTGCAGGTGGGTTTAGCCACCATCCCATGTGGGAGTCAAACCAGCAGCCTTGTTGTTAAGAGCACAGGCTTTATCCACTGAGCCATCCGGGCGGTAGCTCAGCTCAAGGTGCCGAGTTTAGTCTTAGTTGCAGGTGGGCATAGCCACCATCCTATGCGGGAGTTGAACTGGCATCCTTGTTGTTAAGACGCACACCCTGTCCGCTGAGCCATCCGGGCAGCAGCTCAGCTCAAGGTGCTGAGTTCAGTCTTAGTTGAGGGTGGGCATAGCCCACCATCAAACAGGCAGTCTTGTTGTTACACCAGCTGAGTCATCCTGCCACCTGTTGGCAGCTCAGTGACAGCTCAGCTCGGGCGCAGTGTCACTGGCCCATGTGGGAATTGAACTGGCAGCACTGTTGCTCAGAGCTCGCGCTCTTAAGCCAACTCTTAACCAACTGAGCCACTCGGCCGGCCTTCCCTCTTCTTTTTGTTTGTTTTCTCTCTCTTTCTCTCTGTTTCCATCCACCTCCAGTTTCCTCTGTTTAGTTATCTTTCATGTGACCCCAAGATAGCTACCTCATCCCCTAAGTCAACCTATGCTTTCATCTCCAGGATTCTCTATCAAACTGTCTCTCAAACCCAACTCCTAAAGGAGAAAAGCCGACTGGCCCAGAACATCAGTGAGTAGCCTCTGCCTTTAGGTCACGTGACCACCCCTTGTCCATTGGTCCCAGGAAGTCACTATGGGGGACAGATGGGTCATGTGATATATAGGGCTGCAGGCTGTGGGTAGAGCTGCTATTGTTAATTACAGAGTGTTTAAAGTGGAAAAGAATTTCAGTTTCTCTTTTAAGACAGCCTCATTTTGTCCATGAGACCAAACCAGGGGAAAGATTAGAGAGACAGGGGCCAAGGCTGATTTGGGCACAGAGGTCAGGTACCCAGGAGCAGGAAGAGCTCTGGGCTTGGAGTCCAAGGACCTGAGTTCAAATCCTGACTGGTCTACCTGGTAGCTGAACCTGGGGCCAGGTAGTTTACCTCTCACAGCCTCAGTCCCTTGTCTGGGTAAGGCAGTTCCTGCTGCCATCCCAAACAAGGTGAAGAATAAAATGATATTGTACTCCTATACATCAAAATGAATTTTAAATTGCAAACCGTTACCTCTGCTGTTGCTCCCTTAGAGTAGAGATTAGTGGCTCTTAGTGTCTTACTCTGCTTCTCTGGATTCCCAGAGTAAGAAGCAGAGTAAGACAGGTATGAGGACTTGTTCTCGACTAAAGTGGTTCTCAAAATTCACAGTAACATGACCCTTTTACACGCTCCTAAAAACTGAGGCCCCCAAAGAACAAATCTATGTGGGTCATGGTTATTTATTATGTTCCAAGTTAAAACTAAGAATTAAAAAACATATGTACTGGACTTCTGGTAAGATGATGGAATAGGCAGACACTGTGCCAACTGCCTCCCGGGATCACACCAAAATTACAAATAATTTATAAAATATTCAACCTCGGAAGTCCCCTGAACACTAGATGAACAGAACCTCTAAATGAAGGACTTAAAGAGGAGGCCAAGTCGAGTCTGGTAGGAGGGGCAGAGAGGAGAGAGGGTGAGCCCCATGAGGGACACCTCAGCAGTGAAGAGGCTTCTCCGGTTGGGGGAGAGACCCTCCAACCCCACACCGAGCTCACCAGCCCAGAGTTACTTTGTCAGGAAGAGGAGTTCTAAGACAGCTGGCAGTAGAAATTAGTGAGGACTCTTTTTGTTCAATCGGTAAGGGTGAGATAGGCTGGAGAACCAGAGGAGCCAGCTCATGGACTCGCTTGTTGGTGAGCACTCACCCAGTCCCTGGTGGAGGGAGTAGCTGTGTGAGCGGAGCCCAGGAGCCTGCGGGGAAGGACTGCATTGAGTGCCTTTGGTGCAGGAGCTGGAGGTTTTGGGACCATTGTTCCCCTGGTGTGGAACTTGCACACGAGTAGTGTACAGGAGAGCGCCACTTTTTCAGGGCTGGGCCCTCCCACAGAGGCTCAGGTCCGGGACCGCATTGGTCTGGTGGAATTGGTGCAGGATTGCGTGTGTGCGTGTGTGTGAATGTGGCCTTGGATCCCCACCTTCTGCAATGCTTGTGCTGCGTAGCCAGGGAAACACCTGGTGGGCACGTTTTGGCTCCAACAGGCCCCATTGAGATGCCGGAGTGTGCCAGTCACCTTGGGTCCCCGCTCTCCCCACTGCGCATGCAGAATTGCCAGGGTGGCAATTGGCTGCTGGGCTGCTTGACTTGATGTGTGAGCGGCTGATTGAGACAGGCTGAGACTGGGAGTTTTTCTGGGAGTTTTGGGCTGTGAGCTGTGCACCTGCAAGATCTGGCCGGGGCTTTCCTGGCGAGTTAGTACAGGCTGGTTGCAGAAGCAGGAGTGCATGCTGCTCTGACTTGGTGGAGGCCACTGACCACATCCTGTGGTGCCTTGGGGGCATGCCCCGCCCACCTAGAGCTGTGTTGCCGGGGGCACCCTGAGCCCCTGGTCTCTGGCGCCTACCTCCTTAGGCCACAGAGGGGTTTTTTGCAGCAGCAGACAGCCCGTAACAACCTGTGAGGATTTGAGGGGGGTGAGCATGGTTCCAGAGCACACAGCAGCTAACTGCGGGAAGTTCACTGAAAGCCTGAGAGGGAGGCTGGTGCATGATGCACTGAGCCCTTCCCCCCAAAAGCTGATGCTGAGTCACCCAGAGTCTCTCTATTGCTGAGCAAGTTGTCTGTAGATTAAAGCAGGCGGAGAGCCCCTCTTCTTTTCCTCTCTTCCTTTTTTTTCTTTTCTTCATTTTTTCTATTTTCTTTTTTTTCTAAGTGATCTATCTAATACATTGAAGCAATCACAGAGCAACAGCCAGAATGAAGAAAAAAAGAAACATGTCCCACGTAAAAGATCAGAAGAAACCTCTAGAAATGGAAGTAAATGAAACAGAGGTATCCAACCTTTCAGAGACAGAGTTTAGAACACTGATGATAAGAATGTTTAAAGAACTTAGTGAGGACATAAAGAGAGATAGAGACATCATAAAAACAACCAGTTAGAACTAAATAATACCATAACTGAAATGAAGAACACACTCGAAGGAATCACCAGTAGATTAAATGAAGCAGAGGATCAGATCAGTGATTTAGAAGACAAAATAGCAGAAATCACCCAGTTGGAACAACAAAAGGAAAATTGAATAAAAAACAATGAAAATAGTTTAAGAGACCTGTGGGACAACATCAAGTGCAACAACATTCGCATCATAGGAATACTAGAAGGCGAAGAGAAGAAGCAAGGGATCAAAAATGTACTTGAAAAAATAATGACTGAAAACTTCCCTACCCTGGAGAAGGAAATCAACATACAAGCCCAGGAAGTGCAGAGAGTTCCAAACAAGCTGAACCCAAACAGGTCCACACCAAGACACATCATAGTTAAAATGGCAAAGGTTAAA
>NW_017731647.1:1599219-1606418 GCF_001890085.2 Hipposideros armiger | reverse complement strand
ATATATATATATATATATATATACTAAATTATAGTTGACCTTCAGTATTATTCAGCTTCACCTTCAGATGTACAGCGTAGTGGTCAGGCATCTACACCGTCCATGAAGTGGTCTCCCTAATAAGACAAATGCCCATTGGACACCCTACAAAATCTTTATGTTAGTGACTATATTCCCCAAACTGTCATACCCGTGTGGCATTCTTGTGGTTACCAATTTCTGCTTTCTAATCCCCTCACCTTCTCCCTCATCCCCACCCCCTCCTATCTTGCAACATCAGTTTTTTCTCTATATCTCTGAGACTATTTCTGTTTACTTTGCTCATTTATTCAGTTCTTTAGATTTCACATATAAGTGAGATCATATGGTATTTGTCTTTCTCTGACTGACTTATTTCACTTAGTATAACGTTCTCTAGGTCCATCCATATCGTTGCAAATGGTAAGATTTCATTCTTCTTTATGGTCGAGTAATACTCCGTTGTATAAATGTACCACAATTTCTTAATCCAGTCGTCTACTGATGGGCGTTGCATTTGTTTCCAAGTCTTAGCTATTGTAAATAGCACTGCAATAAACATAGAGGTGCATATATTTTTTCAAATTAGTGTTTTGTATTTCTCTGGATAGATACCTAAGAGTGGAATTGCTGGGTCATAGGTAGTTCTATTTTTAATTTTTTGAGGAACCTCCATATCGTTTTCATAGTGGCTGCACCAATCTGCAATCCCACCAACAGTGCATGAGGGTTTCCTTTTCTCCACAACCTTGCCAGCACTTGTTGTTTGTTGATTTATTGATGATAGACATTCTGACCAGAGTGAGGTGGTATCTTATTGTGGTTTTTATTTGCATTTCTGTAATGATTAGTGAGGTTGAGCATTTTTTCAACCATCTGTATGACCTCTTTAGAGAAATGTCTCTTCATGTCCTCTGCCCATTTTTTAATTGGGTTGTTTGCTTTTTTGGTGTTGAGTTGAATGGGTGTTTTATAAATTTTAGGTATTAACCCCTTATCAGATGTATCATTGATTTTTTTAAAGATTTTTATTGGGGGATTGGGGGAGAGGAACAGTGTTGGGGAATCGGGGAAGGGGAACAGAAAAGTTGCTGTCCTTTTGTTCTTCAATCTAGCTGTGGAGGACGTTGCTTTACTGGCCCATGTTGATATTATCATTGTGTTTTTCCCGGGTGAGGCAGTTGCTCACCAGCCATTGGACGGCTGCTCATAGCAGCTCACAGCAGCTCATGCCCGCCGCCGGCCAGCCCCACTGCAGCCTACACCGTTGCCAATGACTCACGGCAGCCCAGCTCCAGGTCGAGCTGTTGTTCACCATCTTAGCTGTAGAGGGCACAGCACCACTGGCCCTAATGCAGGATCTGAACCAGGGCCCTGCTGCTCAGAGCTGGCGTCCCAAGCCAACTCTTAACCAACGCGCCGCTCGGCTTGCCCGAGAGAACATTCTTAAGTGAGACTGGCCATTGTTTTCTTGCGTGTGTGTGATGGTGAAGGATACAGTGACTGCTAGTGCAGTGGGTGCCTTGAATCCTGGGAAGGGGCCAGCAGTTTTGCTCCTCACTGCTTTTCACCATTAGTGAAACTGTCAACACAGTTTCTTAATATTATTAGGAAAATAGTTATGACCTCAAGAGCTTCCCGAAAGTGTCTCAGGGACCTTCAGGGGTCCATAATTTATCATTGTTCTAGGGCCTTTGAGTTGAAAGAAATGACACATTTCTTTATTTTCTAAGTAAAATTAACTCTGGCTCGATGAAGTCCACTGTGCTTAATTTTCTAGGATTCTTCCCTCTTCTCCCAGGGTGGGCAATGACCCTGGCACAGGAAATAGGAGAGGGCCTTGGTCTCTCCAGGTTGATCCTGACAATGCCCCCTGTCCAGGCCCTCTGGGTCTAGGCACAGCAGGAGGCTCTGTTGGCAGTTCCAACACCCCAGAGTCAGGCCAGCCGTGGGCTCTTCCCCAGCCTTTCCCAGCTCTTGCACCTGGAACCCTGGCCTCACAGACCCTTGTCCCAATATCCTGCCTCTCTTCTTAGTTCTTAGCTTTCCAACCACCTCTTGGATCCTTTTCAATCCTTGTAGTCCAAAACCTTAAAACCTCTTCTCTTCTCCAACATTCTGGTTTAATTCCTGAATGGACCTAAACCAGAAGTCCATAACCCCCAGGCTGTGCATGAGTTTGTTTGACTACACATGTTTTTGTTTCTTTAAAATTTGAATTAATATATGGTGATGGAAGGAGAACTGACTCTGGGTGGTGAACACACAATGTGATATATAAATGATGTATTACAGAATTATACACTTGAAACCTATGTAACTTTACTAACCATTGTAACCCCAATAAAATTTAATTAAAACATGTTTTTTAATTAATTGCCAATATTAAAAAATATATTGGCTTATGACAATTGTGATAACTGTCTTCTCTTGAGGGTCTGGCAAACTTAGGCCTGCATTTTTTCATGGCAGCAATTGGCTGAAGGTGAAAAGGATGCAAATTCCATTTAGTCAAAGACCCTACCACTTCCTATTATCTAACAGCAGCTTCTTTGCTCATTCACTTACCTGTCTGACTTCCTTAAGATTTGAGTTTGTCAACTCTGTTCAGCCTTTTGAAGAACAAAGGCTTTATCTTCTCCTACCTGGGAAACCCCATAAACAAATTAGTTTTTTAATCAGCTGCTATGGCCAAGAAGACAGAGATATGCCTACCTGATAAAATTTTATGAAAGAGTTACTCTATTGTCTTAAGTCCAGCAGAGTATTGCTTGCTCAGGTGCTCTCAAGCTCCCCTCAGGCAACCCATGGGGTTCCCTGGAGCACCACTGAACAGCCACACATCAAGCTTAGCAAAGCTCATGAGAGGAAATACAGGAGTCCTTCATTGAGCCCAGCCAAAGATGAGGGTGTTAGGTAATTGACAATGCTCTATTGAGGAAGACCACAGCTTGATGGGCATAGAACAAGGATTGGAAACCATCGTTGACTTCAGGACTCCACTCTGCCGGGTAGATCACCCCGATCTTGCCTGAGCAGGTCCTATATTAACCCTTCTCAACACCAACCATCATTCACAGTGTAAGCTATTCTTATTATTCAGGTGGGGATAGAGGGAACCATTTTAGCCATCTCCTCCCTGGGTGGACGCAGGCTCTGTCTGGGTAGTTATGTACTATGCTCTGTGCCTTGGCGGCACCACAGAGTATTTCTGGCCACCAGCCCCTGCTGTTGTCTGTGCCTAGGTCAGGGCCAGAGCTCAGGCCTGACTTAAACCATCAGATGAGGCAGGTTAGAGAAATGGGGCAGGGGGTGGAGGGAGTAATTCAAACTCAGTATCACTGTTGCTTTTCTCTCTTCTTTTGTATAAAAAGATGAATCTCATCTCTAATTCATTTGAAAGATCCCCACGTCTGTGTGTGTGTGTCTGGTAAAAATAGAAGTCTCTGAGGATTACAGACTCCTGCTGAATTTTATGAGCAACTTTTCAAAGCTTGGTAACCAGTTTCTTCTAATCTTTTCTTGAGTGAATTAAGCACCAGTGGGAGGCTAGCTTTCCGGGTGACTGGTTTGAATAAAAGACTCAGGGTTGGGGGTAGGAGGCTTTTAAGGTCATTTAATCAATTTGCAGATCACAGAACACACAACAGAGTGAACAAGTTGGGAAAAAGTTGGCCTCATGACCCCCTGCTCTCATGCCTCCCTCCTCCCACCTTCCCTCCCCACCTCACTGCCCCTTTTCTGGCCCCAGCAATCACTCTGTCTGCAGGGGACCCACCCCAGGTCACCTCCCTGCCCACAGCCTCCGCCTCTTCTAAACCAGGGGTTGCTTTCCAAAGGGCAAATATGATTGTCTTTTCTCCCTGCTTTAAACATTTAACACTTCTCAGGTTCAAAACATCTCCAATGTTAGAAATCAGGATGAACGCTAGCTCTGAGGAGGGGAGTGGGGTTGATGATAGAGAAGTGCATGAAGGAGGCTGCTGGAGGGCTCACTAAGCTCTGTTTCTTAGTTTGGGTGGTTGTTACACAGATAGTCACATTGTGATGATTTATCTAGCTGAGCCATTATGATATGTGTGCTTTTCTGGACATGTGTTATGCAACTATAATTTTATAATTTGGTTCGGTGTTTAATATCCCCCTCTTGTGCTTTCTAAGGTAGGGGCGGGGAATGCTGAGAAAGGGGACTATAGGGATTCCTGAAGAGAGTCACTGAATTTTGTGGCAGCTTTGAAGCTGGAGAATCGAGAATGATCAGCTAATTTCAGTGACCACTGGTGTGACAGACTTGTAGATGGTCTGATGAATGGTGCCATGCCACTGCACAGTTCTGGGGTAATGATGATTCAAAGACGTCTCTAGAATCCTTTTTAGCTATGGTTTGGAGCTGAGCAGGGGGAATTAATCCTGGACCAGCTCCCTTCTAAGAAAGGATTTGTTTCAGACGAAAGGTTGATGAGACACGGGTTTGGTGCAGCTCTTAGCAGGGGTGTGAGGTTGCTCCATGGCAAAGCTTTCCTGAAGTTTGGGATTGGGGGTCCAAGGGGACAGGAGGCCACAGGACTTGGGAAAGGTGCCAGGCCTTCCTCAGAGGCAGGTTGCAAAACTGTCCCTGAGAAGTGGCCCTCATAGGTGGGCCAATAAAGGGCCCCCGGAGGAAGCCTGGGGGTGCTTTGCTGGTCCTGTGGAGGAGCTGATGGAACATGGCAGCTGCAGGCCTCTGAGTAAAGAAAGAAGTGCTGTGTGGTGAGTAGGGGGAACAGGCTTCCCTGCCCCTCAATCAAGTCACCAACTTGCTGAGCTTTTGCAGTCATCCTACCTTTTGTTCATTGCATTATTTTAAAAAACCAGTCTTTGCAGACTGAGTCTATCTCCAATGAGCACTTTGCACATGACATTGCTGGCCATACATGCCTTGATGGAAGAGATGGCCCCTTATAACTTTGTACCCCTCCCCAGCACAGCATCGGACACCATGCAGTGCTCAGTGTGCACTTGTCAAACAACCAGAGGTGTGCAGGTTATTAGAGGGAGAGCTGACTTATGCTCTACAACCTCCCTGAGGAGTGGGACTTACTGTCTCCCAGAAATCTGAAGCTCAGGGTTCATTCATGCAAAAATGCATGGCTCATATGGTAGAACTGTGATTCCATCTGTGGTCTGTCCATCACAAAAGCCCTTCTCCTCAATCTCTGTGCAGGGCTGACACCATCTACACTAGTTTAGGTATTCAGTCCTATGGGCTACTGGGTAACTTAACCCTCCCACCAGTGGGTCCCAAATATCTCAAAGATCAGGATTCCCAGCAAAGCATACATGTCCTCATGAGACCTGGCACCTGCCTATACCTTTTGTCCCATCTCTAACCACATGATGTCCTGAACTTCTTGCATTAATCATACTGAAATACTCATAGTTACTTGCATATATCATGCTTCCTTGGTGGGTTCTTCTGTCTAGAATAATACGAGGAAAGACAGTTAAGTTCAAGAATTCATCCTAGAAAAAGTGCTACATACCTCATTGCTGAATATCACTATGGTCACCTTCGAAGTACTCCCCTTGGGAAGCTATGCACTGACACCAGCACCTAGCCACCCTTCAAAGCAATTTTGGAACTCTTTTTCTGGAATGTCCATCAGAGCTGTCATTGTATTACTCTTGATGTCCTGAAAGTCTTCAAAATGTCTNTGATGTTGTATAATATTGTATGTCAACTATAAGTGAATATATATATATATATATATATATATATATATATAGTCATGGGACATAGAGTATAGTGTGGGAGTGGAGTCAAGGTAATTGTAATAGTTATGTATGATATGGGGGGGAGTGGGGCGGCAGATTGGGGGAGGGGGACTGTCATTTTGAGGGGTAAAAAGTATAACTATTGCACTGTGTTGTACAGCTGAAACTAATTAAAAAATATTTATTTCACAATAAAAAAATATGTACTTAGACATTCATTGTGAGAAAATGAGAAACCCATTAAATGTTAATATAAATTCATATTTTTTATTTAAAAATAGCTATATTTTTCCAAAAGAAAAAATATCAAGCGAAAAGAGTGGCATTAGTTAAAATTTTTGCAACTCTCTTCAATGTCTGGCTTATTACACTCAATCTGTTGGAATATATATTTTTAAGTATATGAAGAAAATCTAGCCTCCACACATGTATAGTTGTAAAAGAGAGATGTATTTTAATAGCCTTTTCAGATAATTATGGATGTTCTTTGATACCACACCCACTCAAAAAGCACTAGTTACTTGAAGAGGAGTTGCAATGTAGAATCTCAAATCATATCAATGAATTTTTCATTCTCTGTTACATTAAAACCCATTGCTCTATCGTGCATTTTGAATGGCTCATTTACGCATGCATGATATTGTAACATTGGCCATTTGGAAAATATTGGTCTGATGAGCTATGCAGATCTTCTAAATGTTGACACATTTTCTCACACAATATTTTAAAAATTCCATTCATTAATTTTGCCACCAATGTCATCAGAAAAATCTTAGACTTTTAGGAAGCTGTCAAATTCACTGTGGTGGATGTAGTTTTCCAAAAATTTAAGATTTTTTTTTGTTGTTGAAAAGCTCAAATTCTATCATTGGCAACAAATACTGTTAGTCAATTTCTTTGACATAACAGGCTCACTTTGTTCATTGTAGGAAATTTCTGCCAAATACCCAAACCTGAATAACTACATTTTGTCTATCAGTAATTCTTTTAAGTAAACATGGCGTTCCATTAAAAAAAAAAAAGGCTGGTTTAGCTCACCTCTCAAATCCATCACATGGTGCTTCTCTTCATTATACCTTGGCATACAGCAGAACTTGATGCATACTTCCCAGTTTGTCACATAGAAACCCAAGATACATGTACTCAACAGTCAAGATTAATAAAATTGGTAATTTTTACTGCAGCATTGAGAACATTCTTTTTTTTTATTATTAGTTTCAGGTGTGAAAAACAATGTAATAGCTAGACATTTGCACCCCTCACAAAGTGATAACCCTCTCCCCCAATCTACTATCCCTCTAACAATGTATATAGCTGCTACAGTTCCATTGACTCTGTTCCTCATGATATACTCCACATACTGTGACTATATATATATATATATATATATATATATATATATATATATATATATATATATATATATA
>NW_017731647.1:1555664-1591539 GCF_001890085.2 Hipposideros armiger | reverse complement strand
CACCCTTCAAAGCAATTTTGGAACTCTTTTTCTGGAATGTCCATCAGAGCTGTCATTGTATTACTCTTGATGTCCTGAAAGTCTTCAAAATGTCTTCCTTTCAATATTTCCTTTATCTTTGGGTAAAGAAAGAAGTCATTGGGAGCCAGATCATGTGAGTAGGGAAGGTGTTCTAATACAGTTATTTGTTTTCAGGCTAAAAACTCCCTCCCAGACAGTGCCATGTGAGCTGGTGCATTGCCATGATGCGAGAGCCGTGAATTGTTGGTGAAAAGTTCAGGTTGTTTAACTTTTTCAAGCAGCCTTTTCAGCACTTCCAAATAGTAAACTTGGTTGACTGTTTGTCCAGTTGGTACAAATTCATACTGAATAATCCCTCTGATATCAAAGAAGGTTAGCAACATCCTTGTAACAAGTTCATAAACTTAATTGTCAGACCTCGTACTTTCCCATGTCTGTTGGGTTGGGTAATTATAAGTAGATATAGATAGATACTATGATACTCTTGACTGCAGGCAGTAGGCAGCAGGAAGCCCAGATGGTGTAAGCAACAGGAGGGTCTGCAGTCTCACTAGTAAGAAATCCTGAGGGAGGGGAGGCTGCCAGGGCAAGGCATCGTCTTTCTCGCTGCTCTGCCCCTCTCTGCACAGGCTTCATCCTCCTGCTGGTGACAACACAGCTAGGGTGGTTCCAGGTCTCACATTCAGACACATTAACATCCTGTACAAGAGAAGATGAACTGTTTCTTCCTGTATCTGCCTTCCCGATCCCTGCACATCACCTGTACAGCTCACTGGCCCAGAACCACCTTAAACCAAGGAGAATAATGTTACTGAAATTGGTTGAAATCCATTGGGATATACCTCTGGAGCTGGGGACTGGGTCATGTGGGGAGAGGTGGGCACTCAAAAGAGTGGGGCTCTGTCTGCCAGGAAGGTCTCAGGATTGGGGTGGATCTTAAAAGGTATCCAGCCCAACCTTCCTAAGAGAGGCTCCTCTAGCTAGTGTTTTAGCCTCCTCACAACCCCAATTCTCACTTCACCAGCCTTTTCCCCCATAGTTGTCCTCTGCCTTGCCCCTTGCCCTTCAGCACAGTGGCCCTCTCTGTTGGCTTGGCCTCTCTGTTGGCCTGGCCACCCCTGCCTGCTGTCCTTGCCACACTACTTGCTAGCCGCTTGCCCTGGTGTGCAGCCAGCCTACTGAGAACCCATGTCTTCTTTCTGGCCAGCCCACGTGGGTCTTGTCTGGGAGGCACACCAGTGATTCTCAATCAAGAATGATTTTGTCCCCCGTGGGCACTTGGCAACGTTTGGAGACATCTTTGGTCAAAAAACTTGCTGAGGGTATCTAGTGGGTAGAGAAACCAGTGATGCTACTAAACATCCTACAATGCATAGGACAGTCCCCAGAATAGAAAATGAACCAGTCTAAGATGCTAGTAGTGCCAAGGTTGAGAAAAGAAACCCTGGCTATACACACACACACACACACACACACACACACACACACACAAGTAATATGAACGGTTTCATATTCCAGGATGTTCCTTAATTGCCATGTGCAATTGCTGTGACTACTTCCCTAATAATTATGTGTAACTCCAGAATTGCAGATTCAAATATGAAAAAAAGAAAATGGACATCCAGCCCAGATCACATTATGCAAGAATCACTGCTTTCTTATTATGTCAGAGGAGGCTTTGACATTTTCATTAATTCGTCTTTTCTTTTACCAGAGTGTTTCTGCCAATAAATTACCCCCTCCCCCAGTTACCATACATTCTGAAATAATGTCCACTTCCAACATTAGAAGCAACACAACCCACAGACCTTGATGTTCACACACAGTCACCTTTTGTTTCAAGAATGTAAGATAAGAGATGTGGAGAAGCGTCGTCTTGGGGCCTGAATGGTGTCATTTTAAGGGGAGGTGTTCAAGGTTATTCTTTTTTTAAAAAAAGATTTTATTGGGAAATTGGGGAAGGGAACAGTGTTGGGGAATTGGGGAAGGGGAACATTGTGTTTTTCCAGGACATATCAGCTCCAAGTCAAGTTGCCGTCCTTCAATCTTATTTGTGGAGGGTGCAAGCTCAGCTCCGAGTCCAGTTGCCGCTTTCAATCTAGTTGGGGGCGAGGGGCACAGCCCACCATCCCATGTGGGAATTGAACTGGCAACCTTGTTGTTAAGAGCATGCGCTCTCACCAGCTCAGCCATCCGGCCTCCCAACGGCAGCTCAACGGCAGCTCAGCTTGGGCACAGTTCACTGGCCCATGTGGGAATCAAACTGGCAACTCTGTTGCTCAGAGCTCAAGCTCTAACCAACTGAGCCACCTGGCCACCCCTCAAGGTTATTTATGGGTTGTGCTGGACCAGAGTCGAGCAGCAGATCTTGAGTGACAGAGGTGCCCATGTCTTCCTTCATAAATATAGTTTCTGTGCGTTTGAGGGTGGGGCTCTAAATCATGAGGCCCAGGGCAGGGGCAAGGAGATGCCATGTCCTATTGTCAACCCTGGGTTCTGAGCAGGAGCCTGGGAGAGCAGAGAGTTTGCCAGTACAGGGTCATTAGCAGTGTCTCAACTCTTTTGCAGAACAGCATGCTGCTTGGCTGCCAAGATATTAGGACTGAAAGTAGCTGGCAAAAATGTTTGGTGAGGAAGTGAGCCTACTTGGAGGAGCCAAAGGGAAAATTCCTCTTAGGCCGTGACGGGAAAAGGAGCCTGGCTCTCAGGCCCTCTTTGGGAAAGCTTCGCTCATTCAGGTGGGGGCTCCTTTGAAGCGGATGTGCTCTGGGACCAGTGTTTTACTGCAGGTCCTGTCTGGGGCATGGGATGAATGAGACTCTCACTGCCCTAAAGAAATTCACACTCTAATAGTAAATTTATTCTCAGCCTATGTCTAACGAAGTTGGGAAATAAAGAGAAGTAGACAGAAAAAGACACCTCCACATAACCTCAGCTAATATTTCTAAGGAGACAAGTCCAAGGGGAATCAGGTGACAGCCACTTGTGTAAGAGCATGCTGAAAGGATAAAGAAGACACATAGATTTACTAATACTTTGTCCTGCATCCATTCACAAGTCTCCTTGCTAACATTCTATCAGTGGATCCTCATTGGACCTCAATACATGTAACCAGGCAGGTTTCCTATTTCCATTTTACAGGTGAGGATATTGACTTTGAAAAGCAGAGTAACGTGCTCAGGACGGCACAGCCAGTAGGTTCAGAACTAAGAGTGAGACCTGGTCTTTTGGCTCTAAGAATAATACTCTTTCCCGGGACACCAGTGTTTCAGTCTGTGGACCCCAACAGTTTCAGTTATTGTAAAGGGTTCATGAATCTAAGTGTACAGTAAGTGCCATCCATGGCCTCGGCCAATAGATATATAACCGCTATCCTATGGAGAGGGCTAGGATTTTCTGACACTGATGTAGAGTTCTACAGAAGAGCCTGAGAACCACTACATCACACCCATGCTCTATTAAGACCTCCTGGTGGAGGTGACATCTTTATCACAGGAGATTCTGAGCATGAAAATTCCTAAGAGTGAAAATAACTGAGATTGTGGCACAAATGTTTGGTTTATGTTTTGTGATGTGCAATAGACTTATAATTCATATTGAGAACTATACACATAGGACATAGTAGGTGCTCAAAAAACGTTATCGGCTGACCAAGGGATGGGCTGAATCCGAGAAGAGGAGAAGTCAAATGCCAAAAGGAAAACCAGCCTCCTGGTGGTGTGTAGGGTGGAGAAATGAGCAAGAAATCCCCTTACCCAGTAAGGAAAAGAAACAAACAGCCAAAGCATTTTGCACGTTGCTAAACACGGGAAAGCTGCCACCTTTGGAATAAAACAACCGTGCAGCTTCATTAGAGGGTCCGATGGGAACAAAAAGAAAACCACTCATGGGCAATTTCCTTCCTGTTCCTATAATTAGTAGCACATTTTTAAAGCACTTAATAGGGTATTAAGTCCTTTTCAATCACTGCAAGTTCATTCATTCATTCATTCATTCAACAAATGTTCACTAAGTGCCTCTTGATGCCAGGCACTGATTTAGGTGCTGGGGATACACCAGTGAACAACCAAGCAGACAAAAGTCTCTGTCCTCATGGAGCTGACATTCTAGACAACAAAGAAGTTAAAAGGTAAACGAGATAATATATCAGATGGCAGTCAGTGCTATGGAGACAATGAGACGGGGAAGGGAGACACAGGGGAAAACTGCAATTTTAAACAGGATGATCAGGGAAAGTCTCACTGAGAAAGTGATATTTGAGCAAAAGCCTGAAGGTCAGAAGAAGCGAGTCAGGCAGGTATGTTCTAGATTTGCGCCTGGTGTGTTCTGGGAGCAGCCTGGAAATCACCATGAGAGAGTAGATTGAGCGACTGGGAATGAGTGGCCTGTAGAGTAGGAGGAAACCGGGAGAGTGTAGATGACAGGGGGTCAAGGGAAGACACACTTTCAAGAAGTGTCAACCCTTTCAACTATGTCAAAGACAGAGACTGAGCAAGGTGAGGACTGAGAATTGAACATGATTTAGTAACACGGAAGTCAACGGTGAGCTTGATAAGAACAATTCCAGCAGAACGGGGTGGAGCAACTGACAGCTTGACTTGAGATTTAGAAGAAAACAAGAGGAAATGGAGTCCGCAAATATTCACAACTCTTTTGAGGGGCTGGGAGCAAAGCTGGACGTAGAAAGGGGAGAATGAAACTGCAAGGCCTATTGGTCAGGAGAAGTTGATTATGTTTGTTTTTGTTTTGTTTTTTTAATGTGGGAGATGTTACATTATGTTTATATCCTGATAGGATGGTCCAATACAGAGGGAAAATGGGTGCTGCGAGATAGGGAGGAATTGCTGGAGAAAATCCCTTGAGCAGGTGAAAGGAGATCGATTCAGAACACACGTGTAGAGGCAGGCCTTAGGAGCACAGGTGAGTCCTTGGTAGCAGTAGGAGGAGAGCAGAACTGTGGGCTTAGATGCAAGTAGGAGGTGATGCTGGGTCGGGAGATTGTGGGTAATCTCTTCTGATTGCTTCAGCTTTCTGGGTGAAATGAGAAGCAAGGTCGCAGCTAAAAGTGAGGGGAGAGGACAGGTGTTGGAGGCATGAGAAGGGACATCCCTTCCAAGTCTGTTGTGAGGATTAACAGAGGTGAGACAAGCACAGGGCCTGACACATGGGAGATAATTATAAATACAAGGTCTGACAATTAAGTTCGCGAACTCATCCTAGAAAAAGTGCTACACACCTCATTGCTGAATATCACTACGGTCACCTTCAAAGTACTCCCCTTGGGAAGCTATGCACCGATGCCAGCACCTAGTTCACCCTTCAAAGCAATTTTGGAACTCTTTTTCTGGAATGACATCAAAGCTCTCGTCGTATTACTCCTGATGTACTGAATGTCATCAAAATGTCTTCTTTTCAATATTTCCTTTATCATCAAGTAAAGAAAGAAGTTATTGAGGGCCAGATCGAGTGAGTAGGGGGTGGTGTTCCAATACATTTACTTGTTTACTGGCTAAAAACTCCCTCACAGACAGTGCCATGTGAGCTGGTGCATTGTCATGATGCAAGAGCCATGAATGGTTGGCAAAAAGTTCAGGTCGTCTAACTTTTTCATGCAGCCTTTTCAGCACTTCCAAATAATAAACTTGGTTAACTATTTGTCCAGTTGGTACAAATTCATAATGAATAATCCCTCTGATATCAGAAAAGGTTAGCAACATCGTTGCAACAAGTTTGCGAACTTAAGTGTCACATTAGCACCTTTCTCTGGAACTAAAAGGAATTCCTTTACTGTCCTTGTGATTGTTGTTCACAGCAATTTAATTTTTAATTACACACATTATTATGTTATTATACTTCATGTTCAATATATAAATGATGGAAAATGCATAAAAGTATAAAGAAAAAAATCCTCAAAGAAAACAGCCATTAATAGTTTGATGTACATCCTTTCAACCAGTTCTTCTACATGTATATATACACATACTATTTTGCATGAAGCTTTTCTCACTTCACATTCTACTTCACAATGTCTACCTTCCCCATGTCTTTTGGTAGTGTCCAAAAATATGATTTTTAAGTTTTACAGTGTTCCATCATGCAGTTGTTCCACCATTCATCTTAAAACTTCCCTATTTTGAACATTAAAATTAATACTAATTCTTTTTTTTTTTAATTGGGGAATTGGGGGAAGGGGAACAGGCAAGTTGCTGTTGTTTTGTTCTTCAATCTAGTTGTGGGGGACGTTGCTTCACTGGCCCAAGTTGGCACCATCATTGCGCTCTTCCCGGGAGAGGCAGATCAGTCGCCAACTTCTGGACGGCCACTCACGCTGGCTGCTGGCTACACACGGTAGCCCATGGCAACCCACTGCCACAGGGACTGCAGCCTACGCTGTTGCCGGTGACTCACGGCAGCCCAGCTCCAGGTTGAGCTGTTGTTCAGCATCTTAGCTGTGGAGGGCAGTGTCACTGGCCCTCATATGTGGGATCCGAACCGGGGCCCTCTGGCGTCCCAAGCCAGTTCTTAACCATCGCGCCACTCGGCCGGCCCAATATTAATTCTTCACATTTATAACTAACAATGCAATGGACATCTTTGCAGAGAAATCTTTACGCTCTGGTGAGTTTTTTAGAATAAATTCTTAGCAATTGGGTCAAAGGATAAAAAACGTTTTTAGGGCTCTTGTAATGTATTGCCAAAAGGCCTTCCAGAAAGATTACACTAATTTACATTTCTTCCAGCAGCATCAGAGAGTACACTTGCATGTTCCTTTTTAAAACCTTTGCCAAGTCTTTATTGATTGTTTTAATTTGCATTTCCTTGATGACTTGTGAAGTTAAACTTCTTTTCATGTGTTTATATCATTTTCATTTCTCTGGAATGCCTCTGTGCAAGGGAGTTTGATTTGAGGAAATGCCTGTCAGTGGAAATACGTCTTTTTTCAATTGAATTTATTGGGGATAACATCAGTTAATAACATTATGTAAGTTTCAGGTGTACAACTTTATAGTATAACATCTGTATACACCAGTGCGTGCTCACCACCCAAAGTCTAGTCTCCGTCCGTCACCATGTATTTGCCCCCCTTTACCCTTTTCTGAAGCTGCTGGAATTATCTGGCTGGCCCCTTTCTATAACACTTCCCTGAACGAGGACAACTCCAGGAAGCCAGTGTGCAGCGTTACACAATCCTTCAAACCCTTCCTGCCTCTAGATGGCACCTCCATATTAGGGTGACTTTAGTGATTTCTGCAGGATTCATTCCAAATCCTAGGAAACCCAAGTCCTTCTTAATATCCCACAAAGGGAATTTCATCCCACCCGTGACCTGGCAAACAGGAGCCACCACAGGAGCTGAGAGGAGTCTACAAAGAGGGCAGTGTGAACTTGTTTCATTTCTTTCCCGCTGTTGTACCCGAGATTCGACTTGTTTTAACATTAAATATTCCTTCTCACCCAGTGGGAGGAAACTGAAACCACTGCGTTGTTAGCACTGTTTTTTGTTTTTTAATGCTTTTCCCCGAAATATCTTTAACATTCATTTTTATTTGGTTGAGATCCAGTTTGTCCTTTTTAATCCAGAGCCTCAGAGACCCTCTGAACAGAAGCTTAAGTCAAAAAAGAAGTTATTCTGGCAAATTTTTAGGGACTTGGAAAATTCTTTTTTCAAACAGCTAATTTTGTTTGAGATGCCTTCACGCTCACTCTGTCTCTTTTTATACACACACACACACACACACACACACACACACCATACATACACTTGACCTACACAACACGTGACATCATAATATGCATGGCACTACAGGTGAACATACACACACCCCACCACTGTCACTATCACCACACCTATAGCCCCTCCAAAAATACAAACATCTTCTCCTCCACAATTCCCCCCATTTCAGCCCTCTACCCTCTAGCTTTTGTATGCTGCCCTGCCTATATTTCCTGTCACAATAAGCACCAAAGCCGCCCAAGTCATCTCGCTTCCTGCTTGTGAGTAGGGCAGGGAAGGGGCAGAATATGAGGTCTGCCAATTAAGTTAGCGAACTGTGTTGCAATGATGTTGCTAAACTTTTTTGATATCAGAGGGATTATTTATTGTGAATTTGAACCAACTGGACAGTTAACCAGGTTTACTATTTGGAAGTGCTGAAAAGGCTAAGTGAAAAAGTTGGACGAAAAAGACCTGAACTTTTTGCCAACAATTCATGGCTCTTGCATCACAACAATGCACCAGCTCACAAGGCACTGTCTGTGAGGGAGTTTTTCACCAGTAAACATGTAACTGTATTGGAATACCATCCCTGCTCACCTGATCTGGCCCCCAGTGACTTCTTTCTTTACCTGAGGATAAAGGAAATATTGAAAGGAAGACATTTTGATGACATTCAGGACATCAGGGGTAATACGACGAGAGCTCTGGTGGCCATTCCAGGAAAAGAGTTCCAAAACTGTTTTGAAGGGTGAACTAGGTGCTGGCATCGACGCATAGCTTCCCAAGGGCAGTACTTTGAAGGTGACTGTAGTGATATTCAGCAATGAGTTGTGTAGCACTTTTTCTAGGATGAGTTTGTGAACTTAATTGTCTGGCCTCGTATGCTCAAGCCAGGGCTCTGGGATGAATCAGAGGATTAATTAGAAATTAACAAGTTGTTTGTGAGGCAATAACTTGAGTCCAGAGCATGCCTTGCAGTGAGCCCTTCTCCCACTTGCTCCTTAATATGGCTCATGGAACTTGCAACCTGGAACAAATCGAGTCTAGGCAGTCAGGCAGAGACAATAAGAACTTTGAAGCATCACCCACCCTCTATTTTCCTTCCGCTTTCCTCATTTAAAGATAAAGAAAAATTTCAAAATCAAGTCTCAGAGGTATGAAGGAGCTACAACCACACAGCTCTGCTAATTAGAAAGAGCAAATTTAATCAACGTTGATGATCAGCTTTACGGGGTTTCTGTGGTAAAAAAAATTCATGCCACAGCAGTTCCTCCCCTCTCCTATTTATCCAGAGTCTTCTTAGAGACCAGGGGCTATTTTTAATACTTGCCTTGGAAAAAAACATCATTCAGAAAGCAGATTTTGCTGCAAGCTACCCCAGCTAGGCTGTCCTGAGCCAAATCTGAACGACTTCCTGTGTGTCCCTGCGTGGGGATTCTCTATGCCATTAGTTCTGATGAGTGAGAATTATTCCCTCTTGACTAGAGCTGTCAAGGTTGAGTCACTTATGCTAAGTAAATTATTTACAACCACAGAGAATTTTCCAAATGGCGGTAAAGGTGTTACATTGTAGTGGTTGAGATCTTGGGCTTTGAATTCAAATATGACTATTTGAGTCCTAACTACCCTGGGCCTTAGACTCTGAGCATAAGTTCTCTCTCTCTCTCTCATACCCTGAGCCTAATGGACAGACACTAAGAGGGTTGACTTTATAGGGAAGGCAGAGAGGATTACAGGAGGTGACATGCAGTGCTGGGCCCATAGTATAAAACTGCTACTGTTATCAAGAACGTGCTCACGTTTCTGCAGCCAAAATATGTGACAGACAGGCACATCATGCTAGGGTTTTTCTTGCCCTGATAATGCTCTGTAACAGGAAATAAAGAAGGGTGATTTTAGCTGCGCATTTTCAAAAAGTGAACTGTCGTTTCTTAGTTCTAGGGAGAGACCCTCAGGGTGTATCAGTGTTTAACGTCAGCTGTTCCCAGGCTCAGTGGCATGGGGTTATCACAGTGAGTGACATGTGGTAATCACGCCCTTTCCTTCCCATTGTCCCCTTAGTGAGACTCTCTTTGTCTATTTCAGCTTGTTCACCCATTTGAAAGCAGTCTCCCTTCTCCTTTATACTAAATTGGCAAGTCATTATTGTAGTAATAATACCAGTTATTACCAGTCAATCTCTCTTTCAATAGTAAATTATTATTATTATTATCATTATTAGGTACTTGGCTAAAAAGGCCTGTGGTGTTGTAATGTGTAAATGCCAGATTAAGCAGAACAAGAAAACTGGAAATAATAATAATGACATCTTGCATTTCCACGGTACATTTAGTTTTCAAGTACATAGTATGTCAGCAGGCTGCTCTCTGACCTCCCTTGGCCAAGAAACCCTGGCATCGTGCCTTTTATTCTGTTTGGACCCTTAAGTTTTTGGGTCTTATGTCCCTTTGGAAATCTCCATGCAGTGCAGTTTAGGATCTGGTGACAGGCACACCACGAGGACCCATATTTGGGGGGACACTAGGGGCGGTCTGTTTTCTGGCAAACATGTGCCCCTGACCCCAAAGAGGCAGCTTCTTTCTTATGGCCATTTATTATTTACAAAGCACTGCAGATGCACACAGCATTTTATGAGACACAAAGACGAGATCCCTGCCCCATGCACCGAGGGGTTTTATCCAGCATATCATCTATCTGAGCTGAGCTGTGGGGATGCAAGTCGAGCAGACATGAAGAGCCAAGAGCAGTGTCTGAGATGTCAGGGTGGAAGGAAGGATTTCTGATCAGGAATTTTCAATGGGAAAAGCTGGGTATGTGAAGCTTGCACACCAGGATCCAGGAGAGGTTTAGCGATGTCCTGTGTCCTAGCCTGGGGAGGAAAAATTCTGCTCTGGGGTCTTGGAACAGCTGGGGAGAAATAAGTTGAAAGATTAAGAAGAGACAAATGCTCTGTTGGTCCCTAAAGCCTCTTATACCAGCCCACACCTCAACATCCTCTACTTGCCTGCAAAATTGTCTTGTTTTGTTTTGAGGAGTAACCATGGTAGGGGGAGAGCATTCATCAGTTTTTTTTAATGTATTATTATTAATTCACTGTGTATCTTTGAGCAGATTCATTTTCCTCCTCAAGGAGGGTAACTTTCTGGGCATTTGGCCCCTAATCTTCAGCACCCTCTACCACTGGCCCATTACTCCTGTCTGTATCTCTTAGTTTGGACAGCTCTAATGGTACCTCCCGGACTCTGTGTATGGCTATCACCTGTCTGCATCATCCCCCCACCAACCTAGTGGGCACTCACTGAGTAGCTCCCACAGAGTATGCCCTGGCCTGAAAAGATGAACAAAAGTCCCCCAGAAGCTACAGACTAACGGAGATGTGGATGTGGAAAGGCAACGAGGTCGAGGCCAAAGCCGCCCTCTCCTGTGGGAGGAGACAGAGGGTTTGGTGACACGAGACATTCCAGGGTTCCCACCCTCTGGAACAAGGGCTCAGATTCTAGGATGGCTCAGAGATGTAGATGTGCCCTGGGCTCAGGAGAAAGTGATCACGTCCTTGGCATGGGATGCTTCCTGCTCAGAGCTCAGGGCTTAGTCCAATACAAGGCACGTTTTGCAGCCAGAAACAGATATACATTTGGCTGAGAAGCACTAACGAGAGCAAAATAGATTCTGCAATGTGCCGAATATGCACCAGATGGCTCTGCTTCCTACCAGCCCTGTATGGCTGGTTAACAAAGCCTACTACTGCCCTCCACCACCACCATGACCACCATCATCACATCTTATTAAAAGCCCTCTGGTCCATGGCATTCTGCAGAGCGCTCGGGTCTGGACATTTAGTTGAGATCATTTCCCGCCTCCTCCCCGCTTTCCCTCTCTCAGCCTCTTCAGTGTTTTTGGTCTGAGTTATGGCCTCCTCCTTAATCCTCCTCTCACTCCTGGCCTCCCCATTTACCTCCACTGCCTTCATATTCCCTTCTACTCTCAAAGCCAGAGTCTCTCAAAGTATGGACTTCACACCTCCTGCATCAGAATTCTCTGGTGGGCAGGTTAACCATGAAGATTTCTGGGATCCCCGCTGCTCCCCTGCTCCATGTGAATTCAGAGGGTCTGATGGTGGTCCCTGGTCATTTGCATTTTAACCACTTCCCTCGGTGGTTCTCATATGCCACCAAGTTAGAGAAATGCTGCCCCACACACTCTCCTTCCAACAAGAGCCATATATTTTGTCTTTCAGCCCCCCAATTTCGAGGAGCACAGAAGTGATGCTTGTCATTTCCAGGCCCTGCCCATAAGCCCCTCCCACATTGTCCTCCAAACTCTTGCCCTTCCTGTTGGTTGGAAGGGTGACCAGCACAGCAACATACTTTAATAACTTCACTTTAATAACTCCAGGGTGGCATTTCAGAGCTTGAACATAATGCATACATTACTCACCTCAGAAATCGGGGTCCTGCAACCTTGTTCAAAGAGTTCCCTGGAGGAATGTTGAACAAGCCATAAGACTATTTTAATTTTTATGCAGAATTCCTTTTGTGCTTGACCCTTCCCTAGAGCTCCTAGTCTTGCAATTTCGTTTAGTTTCATTTTAAATTCCACTGTGTTCTTCCTCACACAGATTAATGGAAGGATTAAATGAATTTCAGTGTCCCAAATAGTAAACCATTTTTCAGACAGTGCAGGCCACCCATGTGCCATCTTCTTACGAGGCCCAGGAAGAGATTTCCTTTGGCGATAGGGTTCTAAGGCAAGTAGCAGAGCAGAATACTGGAAGCCTTTGATCTCAGGCAGCATTTGTTGGTAGAGTCTCACTTTATTTCCTTGAAAACAAGATGGAAAATGTGGGTTGAATGATAATGCATTCGGTGCATGGTGGAGGTGGCTATTGCTAGTGGTCCAGCAAATCTACCTCTTTCCTTCTTCCTGGGAAAAGCGTGGAATTGACCCCTGGCTGCCCAGCTGCACTGCATTTTCCCCTTTGGTACAGTAAGATGCACCTGGTATCTAGTTCTCTCCACCGGTTTGTGAGCAGAGGTGGTGCTTGCCACATCCAGGCCTGGCTTTCCTACGTGCTCCTCCAAACTCTTGCCCTTCCTGTTGGCTGGAAGGGTGACCAGCAAAGCAACATGCCCTCAGCCTGGGTCCCTGACTGATGGCCTCCTGCCTCCTGCCGAAGTGGGGCCTCACCAGACTATTACGTGAGAGAGAAATAAACACATATGTCTGCTAAGCCTCTGAGTTGTTGTGGGGTCTCGATACTGCACTCACTTTCCTCTAATGCACTGGGTTAGCTGGCATAACAGCCACATCCAGAGAATAGCGACCAATGCATCATTATCGATTTGGAAGAACACCAGTGACATGCCACAAGGCTCTATATTGGACACCGATATTGGTTATTTTAAGCAATAATTCAGACAAAGCTGTGGAAGCCATACTTTTCGGATTTAAAGATGACACAATACCGAGCAAGAGAGCTGGTCAAATTCAAAAAGCTCTCAAGAAGCTAAAAATAACAGGTGATATTTTCTAAGCATTTAATGTAAGCCAGGCTCTGGGTTAAATGCTTTCCATACACAATCTCATTTAATGCTTATGATAATGCTACGATGTAAGAATATTATCTCCCCTTCCAAGATGGAAAAATAGAAACTTGGAGAAATTAAGTACAGAGCTGGTAAATGATGATATGGGATTTGAACTTGGACTCTGTGGTCCTAACCACCGTGCTGAGAGTGGCCTTATGTCCAGGTTTGTCTGGGACAGTCTTGATTATGTCTGTTGTCTGAATGTGATGACTAATAGCAGTTAATCACATCCTTTTTACTCTCAAAATTGTCCTGATTTGGACGATAAATGATATGGTCACCTTCGTGATTCTACCCAATCTAAAACTCACAAGATAAGATTTAGGGGAAATTAGTGTAGAGCTCCACACATCAAATGTTCAAATGTGGAAAGTCCAATGGATTTTTTTTCTTGAGGACAATACATTGAGCCAGTAGTATGATGAGGCTCTGAAAATGGCATCAGAAACTGATAGGCCATCATTGACAGGTGTGGCGAGCTCAAAGCCAGGTTCAGGATGGTTCTACTGGACTTAGTGCTGGACAGACCATATCTAGACTGTCGAGGTCTCTTCAAGGAACCACAGTTTCAGAAGGACAACCACAAATTGGAGTCCGTCCAGAGAAGGATGAGCTGGTGCAGAATCAGGAGACTAAGTCAGATGAGGACTGACTGAGCGAGGACACAAGGGATGCTGTGCCTGGAGTCAAGCAGACAGATGTCAAGCTATCCTCATATATCCCAATGGCTGCCATGTGGGGGAAGGATCAAGCTGATGCCAGGGACTCCAGATGGCAGATCCAGGACGAGGTGGAGTGACAAGGAAGCGGATTCCAGCTCCGTTTCAGGAAGAAGTTTCTAATGATCTGAGCTGTCTGACAATATGCCTGCTTCACAAGGCAGGCCAGACCCCAGGTGATGTGGTCATGGTAACATCTACCCCGGCACGGGGCTAGACTCCTACGGCTCCTAGGTTTTCTTCTCAACTTCTGTGATCCCAACAACAGGAATAGAAACAGACTTCTGACATAGACAGGGCACAGGATTTACTCAGAGCATGAGTAGAAAAAGAAATCACAGCTGGGATTTTTTTTAAAGGCAACTGGACAAGCCCTAAGTCTGTGCTTTGAGTGGCCCCATGGTCCCTAACCAGCTCTGAGCTATTAGGCCTACTAAGACAGGTTAGGGGCTTGAATGACGTTGTGTGTGAGTGGGAGCAGGACTTGGGGCTTGTGTCCCAGCCAGACAGAAGCACTCCTGGGTCTGCAGGACCCAGGATTGCTGAGAGAGGGAGGTCCTACCCGCCCTTAAATAGGTTTAGGGGAGAAAGAAGTAGAAGCAGCGTTGCCAGGCACCAGGTTAGAGAGAGCTGAGTGCTTCCAGTGCCTGCCCTGTGCCAGCCCTCATAGTTTCCAGTTCCCAGATTTCTTACCCAGAAGAAAGAAACATCTTCATTCACTTAAGTGTAAGGCACTGTGCTGAGGACTGACGATACGGTGGTGATTAGGCAGAATCTGAAATGAGGATGTTTCTTAGTTGCAAGTAACAACAACAACAACAACAACAAACCTTTCAAACTTGTTTACATATAAAGGGAATTTATGGTCCATGTAACTGACAAGTCTAGAGGTAGCTCTCATTTCAGGCAATGCTTGATCCAGGCACTCAAATAATCTGACCAGGACTCCATTTCTTTCTGTCCATTTCTTAGCTCTGCTTGACTCCATTTCTGGCCAGGCTCTCCCACCCCACGCCTCAACCCCATCTGTGCTGGGTGGTGTCCAGTAACTTAAGAGGATACATGTCCAGTAGGGAGAAAGGCCAGGGTGCATCATGTCCAGGCAGAGCCCTGAGGTTCATTCTGATTGGACCAGCCTAAGTCACATGTCAACCCTGAGTGAGTCACTGTGACACAGAGCATGGAGGTAGGGGTGCTGGTTGGTGTAAGCTCCACAGCAGGAACTGGGCACTGCTGTCCATCCCACACAACTCACGTGGTTGAAATGGGAGGAAGGAGGTTTCCCAAAGGAAATCGGATCAACTGTTTCTCAAAGGAGGGGAAATAAATGCTGGGCTGAGAACAGCAGGAGCCCAACAGCCATGGTGCCTGATCTCAGAGAGCCTCCCCAGAAGTACCAGGCAACTGTGAATTCAAGGTGGCACTCCCCTGTTGTAGAGGAAATCCTGGGTGCCAGTAGAGATGAGACATACTTAACCCAGTCTTCCCGGAAGAAGTGGCATTTCCATTGAGACCGGAAGCATGAATAGGCTTTAACCAGATAATAAGAGGAAAAAATTGTTCCAAATAGAGGTGCAAGCATGACCTAAATCAGTAAGTGAGAGAGCCCGACAAGCTCAGGGACTGAAAGAAATTCAGTGTGTCAGGAGCAAGGAATGCTGGGAGGTGGGGTGCTCCACTGGGTGGTGATACTGCTGCTAGTTGTACTGAGAAGGCAGATGAGGATAAAGTGAGGTGTGGGAGCCCCGTTTGTTCATATGACTGTAGCCAGCGGCAGCAGTGGAGGCTGAGCAATGTCTGTATTGAGCGGGGGGATCCTGGCTTGTCTGCTCACTGTCCCCATGACCAGCACAGAATCCTGAAGGAGGGACCACAGTATGGGCAAATGTGGGTGAGGAGGGCAGAGAGCAGGGCTGCCCGAGTATCAGCTAAATCTCTGGGTAGCCCCAAACAAAATGTCACAGTTTTGCCTAAGGCTGGTGTGAGATTAAATAAATGTCCTGTTAAATTATAGACGGAGGTAGGCACTACATTAGTATTTTTACTGGATCTTGATGTGTTAGGTATAATTCTTTAGAGAAAAGATTCTCACCCCAGGCTGTGCATCAGGAGTTCCCAGGGAGCTGTTTGAGCAATTGTCTCAGAGCGAGTGTCATCCCCTGGTGGCAGGGTCCACACTCTGCAGGGGCTCTGTGCATGATCTGCTGCTTTGTTGCTGGGGAGACAACATACCTCAGAAGTGAGAGGGTGGGCTGTGGGGTCAGACACCCCTGCTGTTAGATCTCAGCTCTTCCTTTTACTGTGTGTCTTCTGGTAAGTTTCTTGGTCTTGCCAATAATGATAGTACCTACTTCATGGATCTTTGTAAGGATTGAATGAAAGTATGCTTGTAAATTGCCCATGACATAATAACCATCTCCCCAAAGGAAAATATTATTATTACTGTGCTAGAGATGATTTCCTCTTTACATATACTCAAATGCCATTAATGAATTCATTCATTTATTCTGGAAAAACAATAAATCCCAGGCACTGAGAATACGGCAGTGAACAAAATAGATGAAAGCACCTGCCCTCGTGGATCTTAACTTCTAGTCAGGGAAATAGACAATAGACAAACAAGTGAAAATACACAATTTTAGTTAGTGATCAGTGATCGGAGGAAAGTAATGTAGACCAGGAGGAGGAATAATTATAGATGGATGTTTGAGATGAAGGTGGTCAGGAAAAGCCCCACTGAGGAGGTGACAGCTGAGCAAGACCCGAGTGTTGGAAAGGAAGAGGACCATGTGGGAAGTGTTTGAGGCAGGAGGAACAGCCAGGGCAAAGGGCAGGAATGGGTCAGGCATATTGGAGCAAGAAGGCTCCTGTGTGTAGAGTGGCATGAGTCATGTGGGTGGTGGGGTGAGGGGAAGGAGAGGGAGGCTGAGGCAGGGCATAAAATGCAAATGCTGCTCTAAGATGTGACAGAGGGTTTGCAAAGATTAGTAATATGCTCTCTAGCCTATAAGGACCACTCTGGCTGTGCCAGGGAAAACTGACTGGGAGGTGGAGCCCAGGTGACTATTAAAGGATGTGCGCACCTTTGTTCTATTCTTGGAGAGGTAGGCAACTTTTAAGATGCTCTCAATGATCTCTGCCTCCTGATAGTCACTCCCTTCTGTAATCTCCTCCCCTTGAACATAGGCTGGACCTAATGACTCGCTTCCATCAAATATAATATGGCAAAAACGATGGGAGGTCACTTCTAAGATTAGGTTGTAAAAGGACTGCGACTTCTGTCTTGCTCACACTCTTGCTGGCTTGCTCTAAGTGGAAGGAGCTGGTATCTCCAGCTAACAGCCAGTGAGGAACTGACACCTGCCAACATCCACCCCAGTGATCTTGGAAGTGAGTCCCCTTCCAGCTGAGCCTTGGGATGTCTGCAGCCCTGGCCCACACGTTGCCACCTTGTGAGGGGTGCTGAACCAAAGGGACCCACCAAGTCACACTCAAATTCCTGACTCAAAGCTACTGTGAGTCAACAAAAAACTTGCTTTAAGTCACTAAGTTTGGGGGTGATTTGTCACATAGCAACCAATAACTAATACACTTTGTGTGAGTTAGTGAAATATAAACCTGGTGTAGCCAATCAGAAGTGTGAGAATGATAAAAGAATCACTGTGAGTTCTCTCAGACATGTCACAGCTCACTCAATCCTTCAGATCTTTAGTTAAATGTCATCTTCTCATCAAGGGCCATCTTGGTCACCCTTTAGAAAACGGCACCACCCCCCATTTCCACATACTCCTGCTTTGTTTTTCTCTTTAACATTTGTCACCATCTGACACACTATACATTTTACTTACTTATTTTGCTTATTGCCTATCTCTTCCCTATCGTGGCACTTCTAGAACATGGTTCCACATGAGCAGAGACTTAAACACCACTCTGCTCTCAGGGTTTGGGATCCTGGATCATGCTTGGAATGCAGGAGGTACTCAAAAATGGCTGTTCTCACATTTATTGAAATGCCTGAACCGTGACAGTAGGAACAAAAGGAGTGACTGGAGTAGACTATATTATTCTGTTCAGCAGTGCTCCACTTAAACAAAGAGAAGAAAAAGCATCCATCAAAGCAAACCACAGTGTCCAGGAGGCAGCGAAAATTCCAGAGCATGAGCAGCAAGATAGGGTGTGCAAAAGAGGAGGGACTGAGAGGGGAGGCTGGAGATAGACATCACCACACTGAGCAAAGCTCTCTCTTGCTGAGTGTCGACAGGTGCTCTGGGCCCCTAGCCACCTGCACTGTGGCTGAATGAGATCAGTCCTAAGAGTCACTCCAGGGCTAAGTGGGTGTGTATATGGGGTTATGGCATCTATTGCATCTTCGAATTGGCTACTGTGTTCTGTGGTACTTGTTGCATTATCTAAGCCTTCATCCTCCCAATGTCACACAGAAAACTCAGCTCTTACTTTTTTGAAATAATGTAGGGAGGAGGGAAAGGAGTTAGATTGGGAGAGGGAAGAATGCCCCAAAGTAGAGTCCTCTAAGGAGCAGAGTTTTAGACTCTTAATCTTTGGTCTTTTGACTAAATGTTGCTGGCTTTCATTTGGGGGATGGTCATGCTGATTTTTCCTGCATTCACAGTCCTGGTAAACTTTTCTTTAGGCTCCTTAAAAACCCAATCTCTCCATCCCCCATCACCTGTGTCAGGGAAGGCTGCTGCCAACCTATAGAGTGTGTAAATTCTAAAGGGACAGATAGCCACTCCATCAGTAATGGCTTGGTGGGAAGCTGTTGCTTTTGTGCAAAAAACAAAAACAAAAACAAACAAGGCATCCCTTACCATAGGACTGGAATTCAGCCCTACTTGCCTCCTTGGCTGGGCACCTTTGCACAGTGAATAAGCTCGCATGCATACTCCGCAGCCCCCTCTTTAAGTCCTTTCTTGCCCTTACCTACCAACATGAAATACTTAAAGACTAAAACCCTATGGGGGTTGGGGGGGAGTGGGGGAGTGTTGAACGGGGTTGTTCAAGACGTGTCTCAAAATCTGTATTTCTTTGAAAAAGGGGTAGATCAAATTCCGTCTGGCAGTAATTCTTGCTGCTGAAAGGAGCCGGTTCCCAGCCCAGCCCACCACAGAGGCAGCAGAGCAGAGGTTAGCAGATGCTAACAATGGAGCAGGAGAGCACAGTGCAAGGATTGAAAGGGGCCACTTGTGGGTAACAAATATCCAATGTAGGCATTTTGTGGAACGCATTGGAAAAGGCGACCTCCTTAGATATCAGCTGATATGGCCTTTGTTATTTAAAATCTGAACTTAGAGAGGTTACAGATGTAAAGATTGAGAATTCTCTGCAATTAGTCATAAGAGCCTTGATACAAGAGATAATCGCCTAAACCCAGACCAGTATGAACCAAGAATTAGGTGGAGCAGAAGGAACACATCAATGGACCCATCAGCTCCTTACCTTGGAAGGCATGGACGGCAACCTCAGAAACCAGCTGCAGTTTCCCAGAGTGAACAGTGCAGTTAACTTTAAGTACTTGTTACCTAACCTGAGACTTGGCCATTCTCGGCTAACCTCGCTTGGTCTTACCTTTACTGAAGTCTAAATTAAAGAACCCTTCCAAATATCCTTATACATGGAATCTGACCGGCACCCGAGCCCCACCTAACCACTGCTGACAGGATCCTGGTATCCAGAGTGGCCCAGGCGAGTTACAGCCTCCCTCAGGGAATTCTGCCTGAGCCAGCCTTCTCCCAGACCAGAAGGGCTGCACATTAAAATGGCATGATGTGTGGCCATTGGCCAGGCTGGCTTTTTTGTAGTAGCCACCTGGGTGACAGAGTTTCCACCAAGCTGCCTTTGTGTGTATCACCTCGTGGCATCATTAAGCCAGCACATTCCTGTCTGTGCCTTGTGGCTCGCCTCGGGCAACCCCTGGGATCCAGTGCTGCTACTGAGCCAGCTCCCCATGGCAGGTCTGTGTTTGCTTTGTCTCAACCCTTTAGTGTCCATGAGGGTTAGGGAGGGAAGAAGACAGGGACTCATAAAATCTAAGTAAACACCATTTCATTTCTAGGAAGAGAGAAGGCAGAATCAACATTTGGCAATTTTTTTCCCTACTGATAAAATCTGTCTGTGGCTGTGTTCTCACCTCCTTTTTGCTTTCATCTCCACAAACCACCATGACTACCCAGAATCCCTGGCTTTGGCCTGTTTATCTTCATAGGATTCCATGCCTTCAAATTATCCTTATGGCCATTCCATTTTCTTATGCTGGGTGTGGGGACAGCAGTCTCATTAAACTCCCAAACCTTCTCATTATGACTGGTGAGATTTTATTTTATTAGTCAGAAGCACTCCTCCCCTGCCAGCATCATGAAGGGTTTGGTGATGGCTGGGGTAACACTTTTATACTCTGTACAGTGCTGCGTATGACATAGCTGCATTATTTTGTGTGTATGTATTACTGAAAATAATTCTTTTTTTAGAATATAAGTTCTTTTTCTTTTCAGCTGAGCCATCCTGCCACCTGTTGGCAGCTCAGTGGCAGCTCAGCTCAGGCTGGGAATCAAACCGGTGACCCTGTTGTCAGAGCTCACACTCTTGAGTGAGCTCTTAAATAACTGAGCCACTTGGCCGGCTCTAGACTACAAATTCTTATGGTCTTGCTTCTCACTACTCCATCTTCCCTGCCTTTCCCGTCTTCTTGCTTCTGAGCGTTCCTTTTTTGAAATAAATTACTCCATGTAGATTTTTATTTTAACATGTATTCTGCCAAAGAGGAAATCACTGTCACTTTTGACTTCGAAAGGTTCCAAGAATCAGGTTCAGGGATTAATTACAGCCGCCCACTCCCCCTATTCTCCCCCCTCCCCCCAAAGTGAATAGCTCAGATCAGTTTTCTGGCTCTTCCATTTTTTTCTTTAACATTAAAAAGTGTTTTAAAAAGGTATACCATAAAATTTACCATCTTAACCATTTTTAAATGTACAGTTCAGTACTGCCAACCATATGTATATCGTTGTGTAATAAATCTCTAGGATTTTTCATCTTGCAAATCTGAAACTCTATGTAACTATTAAACAACTGTCCCATCTCCCCTCCTCCACCTCTAGCCCCTGGCAACCACCATTGTACTTTCTGTTTCTATGAGTTTGACTACTTTAGATACCTCATATAAGTAGAATAATATAGTATTTGTCTTTTGTGACTGGCTTACTTCACTTGTTATCATATCTGCAAGGTTCATTCACAGTGTAACATGTGACAGTGTTTCCTTCTTTTTTAAGGCTGAATAATATTCCATTGTATGGATAGACCATATTTTGTTCATCCATTCATTTGTCAATGGGTATTTGGGTTGCTTCCACTTCTTGGCTATTGTGAACAATGCTGCCATGAACATAGGTGTGCAATCTGGCTCTCTCTTATGCTACAAGTACATTAAAAATATCCAGAAAGCAAAAAGAACTGAAAAGGGAAAGCTCCACTTTTGCCACAATGGCAAAAAAAAAAATCTGCTGCCTACTTTGTCACTCACTCTGGAAGCTGCTTGCTTGTGTGAAAGGTATTTTGCATAAAATTATCAGTTAACTCAAAGCTTTCAACTCTATTTAAAGCTCCACTTTAAAGTTCGACTTTGTCTTTTTTTAGTCCTTCAGAAGTTTTTCTTATCTGAAAGTGCTCATGAATGTCTCCATTCATCTGGAATCTCTAGAATGCTTTAGTCTTGAACAAGGGTGTCCTATAATTCACACTAATATGCAAGTGACTGTTGATCATTCTCCCTACCCAGCTTTAAAACTCACAATCTCTACTTGGTGGAATTGAAAGAAAGTATTGAGAAGATATTTATGGGCAGAAGTCCTCTCTTAAATCAATAATTTCCAGCTACTTTTCCAGTAGGTCACACAAGCAAGAAAATTTCCCATGGCCAATGCCAGAGGAGCGACAAAGTCATGCCTGCTTGCTTTAACTTCACCTCTCTCCCACTTGAGAATGCATAAAATACAAGTCAATGCAGTGGGTGTTGTTATAGGGATAACCTTGAATTTTCTCTGGTTTATTTTTTTTAAGGTAAATTATTTGCAAACTCAGTATTTTAACTATTAATAAAACAAATCGGTTGCAAGACAATTAAAAAATGATTCACCACACCAGTATGAAAACACTGTGGTTGAGAACTTCTGCCTTGAATGGTGATGCTCAGCCTATTCCACATGTTGTGTATTTGGCCTTGGAAGGGGTAATAAGAGGCGTGTTTGTGGTTCCCAGTTTCTTCCTTGCAGTTGGGGAAAGGCAGAGGAAGAGGAACACAGCAGAGCAGCAAATTCCTTGAGGGTCCAGGAGTCTTGAACTTCTTGTCAGGATCCTTGCAACTTCAATTATTCAGGGAGCCCTGAATAACAAGCACCAGCTGTTTGAAATTGGGATAATGGAGCTCCTGGCGTAGCTAGTAGACTTTAGTTTAAGCATGCACTTTGGAGGCAGACAAATGTAGCTTCTAGTCCAAGCTCTGTGTCTTCCTAGTTTTGTGAACTTGGGTGAGTCATATAACCAATCCCAGCCTCAATTTTCTCATCTGTAAAATTGACTTAAAAACAATCTGTTTGAAGAAATCTGATGTTTTCATCTGTCTAGAATCCCTTCTTAATCCCTTTCTTTCCTGTAGATAATCCATACCATGGGGTTCAACTGGGGCTGACCCCCCACTTAATCCTCACAGTCACAGGGGAGGCATGTGACTCAGGTCTATCCACTCAGAGAATTTCATCCCCTTGTCTATAGAGTTTGATTCAGGGAGGAGCAAATGACACAAACTGGCCAATCAGACCTTTCTGATGGGGCTATTGAGAAAGATAATTTTTTTTTCTTCTGGACCTGCTAATTGGGGGGATAAGAGTATGGAGGTACTGTAGCCATCTATCCTACCATGTGGAAATAGGCTGTTCAAACAATGGAGCCAAGTAGAAATAAGCACAGGTTAGAAAAGAGAGAGCCTTCATGCAATCACTTGATTCCTGGTTCCAGCTGTGTCTGAAAGCAGATGTGCCTCTGGATTTCCCAGTTATCTGAGCCAATAAATTCTCTTTTTTGTTTAAACTAGTCTGAGTTGGGTTCCTGACATTCATAACCAGAAGTCTTGACTAGTATACTACCTCAAGGTTGTTGTGGGAACAATGCCTGTGAAAGGATTTAAGACTGGGTCATGGTGTCTCTCCTAGGACAAGTTTGGGGCAGGCTGGGTCTCAGTCATCAGCCCTAAAGCCCATAGAAGCCAGAGGCTCCTCCTCCTTCTGTGTGTGTGGGGATGGTGGTGGTGCTGGTGACAGGGCCACAGACCCTCCTGTCCCCTCCCACCCTGTTCCACCAGAAACACTTGTTCTGGAAAGAAAAGTACCACTAAATACAGCTCCTTGAATGAACTGCTGACCATTTACTTAGGTAGCTCAGAAACAACTATGGCCATCCCATATCTGTACTGGATTGATTTACTTCTAAGTTTCACTTGATATTTACATTAAACTCCATTTATGAAACTATAAAACATTAATGTTGGTAGTGTGTGGATTGAACCCTTGAGTCCCACTCCATGTGGACAGAAGGAGCACTGGGTTGATGACCAGCCCCGGGTCCCACTGCCAACTGGCCAAAGCAGATCTACATCAAGTCTCCTGATTCCCAGTTCACTTCATTCAGCTCCATGGTCAGAGTTTGCAACTTGAGCAAGTCATCTGTCTTGCCCTAAGTGAAACAGAGCAAATTTGGCCCAAATCCTCCATCCCCTATATTCCAAGCATCTCTTGCATTGGCTAGAGCAGGGGTCGGCAAACTGTGGCTCTTTGGGCACGTTCTATCTCAAAAGTTTGCCGACCCTTGGAAGAGCCAATCCTGACCCTCAAAACAATTTAAAAATTACTCAAGAGCCATAAATATATTTTTACATAATCACCATTATGTGAATAATATTCTTTAGAAATTTTATAAATGAAACTATGATAGTTTTATTTTCATTTTCATTTTACTTCAGAGCCTGTGGCTCGCGAGCCACAATTTGCTGAACGCTGGTGGCTTTTCCATCTCAAAAGTTTGCCGACCCCTGGTCTAGGCGATGTATACGAAAATTCCACAACCAGAGATATTTCCCTTACTCCTTCCCCACAGTCTCATACTTTTGGGAGAGATAACAGATTAGGACACTTGGCGAGGATGGGTTTATTAGACCTCTTCTCTGCAGGTGCCTGGAAGGGAGGCGGAAGGAGTGATATTGAAGAAAGAATAGGGCAGAGGAGGAGGGGAGCTCACGGAAGGGCGTTGTCAGCTTTGCCTTGTCCTTCACTGCTGTCTGTGATCTTAAGGACTCCGCCCCCACTGAGCATCTAGAAGGGGCCCTCAGTTCTGTAGTGCACTTCTTCTCTGAAGGATTCTCCCCTCAAAACTGAGCTGGGCCTCTTCTCAAGCACACATCCAGCCCTCTCCTCACTCTAACAAAGTGCCCATCTGGTGTTGCAAACCCCTCAGGTCTGCCTCACTCACCAGTAAGGTGGGGTGCTGCCCTGGCCCAGGTGTTTTGTGCAGCATAGCCAGGTCCCTACCTGCTCAGCAGTGGACCCACGTGTCACCTCCCCTCTCCTCTAATCTCTCTCCCTCCTCTTTCTTTTTTTTTTAAAGATTTTTTTAAATTGGGGAATTGGGGGGATGGGAACAGCGCTGGGGAATTGGGGTAAGGGAACAGACAAGTTGCTGTCCTTTTGTTCTTCAGTCTAGTTGTGGAGGACGTTGCTTCACTGGCCCAAGTTGGCACCATCATTGCGCTCTTCCCGGGCGAGGCAGATCAGTCGCCGGCTTCTGGACGGCCGCTCACTGCGGCTGCTGGCTGCTGGCTGCTGGCTGCTGGCTGCTGGCTACAGACGGTAGCCCATGGCAACCCACTGCTACAGGGGCTGCAGCCTATGCTGTCACCGGCAACTCACGACAGCCCAGCTCCAGGTTGAGCTGCTGTTCAGCATCTTAGCTGTAGAGGGCAGTGTCACTGGCCCTCATTTGTGGGATCCGAACCGGGGCCCTCTGGTGTCCCAAGCCAGTTCTTAACCATAGTGCCACTCGGCCGGCCCTCCCTCCTCTTTCTTTGACCCTTTCTTCCCATTGTTCTCTAGCCCCACCTCCCTTCCTCATTCCCCCTCCCCTTTTCTCTTTCCCTCTCCCACTCTCCCCTCCTTCTCTCTACCTCTCTTGTCCTTCTTACCTGTTCTGGCTGGCCCATTATTCTTGGGAAGTGAAGTCCTAGATGTGGAGGCTAATGGTCTGATGTCAGAATTTCCCCAAATGTGATCCAACGATCAACAATTCCAACAGTCGTTAGTATAGATGGTGGGTTTAAAAAGATCTCTGTGGGCAAATCAAGGATTATCAAGTTTAATGGGTAAAAATTTAAATTCCAACTTGGATGCGCAAGAACTGTGGAGTTACCTTATTTTCTTAAAATCAACTTGACTCTGAACCTGAGTCTCCCACCCACGAGGCTAATGGAAAATTCACCCATCATCCCTGAGAGTTCCTTCTGATATGATTCTCCCCACTCAGGGTTATGACAAGGTCCTGAGGTGTGACATAGAGCAGGACCCTGAGGGCTCTGGATGGAGCAGCATTAACAAAGGGCACTTGGAGCAGATGCTCGAGGCCACGCGACAGGCAGTGGTTCTGCTGTGCCTGTACCAGGCTTGGGTGCATGGAGCTTAGCTGAGGCCAGAGCCTCCGAGCCTGGAGCTGGCCCCTCTCTTGTCCCATCAGTTCCTGGTTTAACATTTCTGCATCCCTTCCACTTAGCACAGAGTTCGGCCCTTTAATAACCATCGGTAAATGGGTGCTACATGGACAGAAAGAGTCCCCACTTCCTCATGGCTCTTGCCACCAAGGTTGCAGGGCTGACAGGCAGGGCTCAGCCAGGACAAGACAGGACATGGGCACCTGACCCAGCACAGCTCCCAGTATCCCCTGCATCCCCTCCACAGCTGGCTAAGGGGCCTGGGAAGGGGCGAGACCACTGAACCAAGGTGAGAGGACTGCTCAGCCCCCCTTCCCACCCTTGCCTCTCTCTCACACTGTCTCTGTCCCCTTGGTTTCTCTGCAGAACAGATTCATGGCCCTACAAAGGGGAATTTTCCTTCCAACATGAAGTCATTTTCACAGGCACAGCTGGTGCTGTGTTTTGCCCCCTCCTAACATGGCTTCAGGAGCAAAGTGTCTTTGGCGACAGTGTTAGGAACAGGCTGTAGAATAGAGATGGCACATTAATTCTGAGCGTGTGCAGAGGTACAAGTGGCAATTCTGAGCTTGGATATTTTATTCGTAGAGAATTGAGGGGTCACAGCTTCCTCCCTCAAGCTCCATTCACCTTTGGTTTGTGGAGCAGCGTGGGCTGTCACCAACAGCTTGGCACCTGTGACATCACCTACAACACACAAGTTTCTGCAGGGGGGAAATGAAGCTGCCTCAAAATCATCAAATCATAGACCAAGAAGGGGCCGCAGATAGTGGGCTAATCCAGGGGTCGGCAAACTTTTGAGACGGAACAGCCACCAAGGGTCAGCAAACTGCGGCTTGCAAACTGTGGCTCTGAAATAAAATTGAAAATGAAAATAAAACTATCATAGTTTCATTTATAATATTACTTTAAATTTTCCTTATTTGTAAAAATATATTTATGGCTCTTGAATAATTTTTAAATTGTTGTGAGGGCCAGGATTGGCTCTTCCAGGGGTCGGCAAACTTTTGAGATGGAACGTACCCAAAGAGCCACATGTGGCTGGTGAGCCACAGTTTGCCAACCCCTGGCTCTAATCCCCAAAGTGTTGCTTTAAGGTGTGGCTGGGCCTGAAACCCAAAGATGTAAAGGAATTCAGGAAAGGACACAGGGTCACTGTCATGGCTTCGGCTCCCACCATGTGCCTCCACTACACAGAATCCATTCCGAAGACCTGAATAGTCTAGAATCTTCCACCTGAACTCTGTCTGCAGAAGCTGTGGGGGCCTAGTGAGTCAGCTTCTCTTTGGGCTGCTTCCAGGAATCCAGGTCCGTGTGACTCAACTTCTCTAAAGCGTCTTGGTGCGGCCCTGTCCACCGGGCCTTGCTCACTGGGTGGGCGGACCACGTCTGTCCCTTAACCCTCCTCCCTCCTCAGTGGCTTCTCCAGCTCCCTGCCTTCCTCTCTGCCATTTAGGAGAGCCACAGCTCTATTTCCTATGGGCTGGACTCTGCCTCAGAAACCTCCACTCTTAGAGCTGAAAGAGGCTTCAGAGATCCTTCTGTCCAGTGCCTGGAAGGAAACTGTGGCCAGAGAGACCAGCCTAAGGCCACACAGCTGGGATCAGCTGGCTGAGGTTAGAACCCAGGTCTATGGACCTGGCATATCCTAGGGGGCACTCTTCCAAGTGGGACTGTGGACCAATTGGCTTCAGAATCCCCTGGGAAATTTGTTTAACATGTAGGTGTCTGAGGCCCAACCCCAACCAACATCAGAATCTGTGGGATGGGGCCAGGACCCTACTTCTGATGCATCACTTTGAGAACCACTGGGGCCTATGTTATAATACAATCAGTTGTGCAGGATGCTGTAAGTAACTTGTTGCTAATAATACTTAAGGTACCCAATTTGGGGAACTGTATACATACTTGTTGAATAGAACAGATACAATAGCATGGCTCTCAAATAATTGTATAACGATTATGAAATGCATCTTTGACCAGCAGAGAAAGTTACGGCGCTCCGGCTAACCCTCAGGGACGGAACATCCCCTGAAGTCTGCGGTTTTTCTGCATCCCAGTGACCAGAGCCTTTATTTGTGTTTGGGCCTCTCCTGAGTGGATCTCTGGCGGGGAGAGTTAAGCACACCCTATTTGTAGCCAGGCAGAGATCTACACTTTACCAGCTACTCATCAAACTCCTGATTTCTGTTAGTTTCAGTTTCCTCTAGTGTAAATTGGGAATAAGAATAGTTCCTACCCCTGAGGGTTGCTGTGAAAATTAAATGAAAACATCCTAATGGGTGTGAATGGAACAAAAGGAATGCGTAGGGGCTCACACCCCCTGCAGGCTGAAGCAGGATATCTGGGCATCGTTGCCTGGCTTGTTCCCCTCCCCCACTCTGAGGGGGAAGGACCCTCTTAGCTGGGATTCTTAAAGAATTGCATTCTCCTGAGGACTATGCTTAACAGGGTGCCTACCCCGGTGAGCCAGGACTCAACAAAGGGAAGTGGCAGTATTACCTCTGACACCGCCATCTTCACCACTTCTCGCCTTCTCTCGTAGCCTTTGGGGCCCTGACTGTACTCTAGTGTGAACAGAGGTCAGGTTAAGGCATCAGGTGGAAGACCAGCATCCGGGGAAATAAAAGACACACCCCTGGCTCTTGAGAAGCTTCCAGCAAAGGCGGGAAGGAACGCTAAGCCCAAGCATTTTCTGCATCATCACTTTAATACAATGCCACCCCACTCTCTGGTACACTGCCCACTCCCCTCTGGTGTGGATGGATGGCAGGGAGATTGTGAGGAGCCACACATTTGTGGGTCCCATAGGGCTGGAGACTGATTCCCACACAAACTGTCCCCAGGCCGCCTCCCACCTGCCACTCCAGAGAGTGGTTACCTCCTGATGTAAGCCACATAATGGGCTGCCCTGTTGAAGTTTCAATGTATCAGTAGGCAAGCCTTCACCAATAATGACACACAGCAAGAAACTAATTTTCTTACTCGCTGCACATCAGCCTCATTAAGGCCGATATACATGTGACATATCAAGAGGAAACCATCTCCAGGCTGGGAGGCCTTTTTCAACATGTCACCTCCTGGTAAATCATGGATAGAGGCCCCGGGCGGGGGAGGCACTTTCCCTGTCAATCCACTTCCTGATTTCCCTGGCTGCACGACCAAGAAACAAATTCTAAACAAGCTGAGAAATGGAAATAATGAGAGACCTTAATAACAGATCGATACTCCTTGGAGCACTTGAGACGAGAGCAGTAACACTGGCTCTGCATGGCCCAAGGGAGTCAGGAGTGGCTTGGTCATATGTGAGCCCCCAGCTTTCGTTTCTGACTGCAGACCCCAGAGAGAAAGCCTTTTAATGAGCATTCCCCACCCCCCTTTGGCTGACAGTGGCTCTGACTCTGTGTCTGTGGCCCTCTGTCCACCTGTCAGCAAAAGAACTCATTAAGACTTGCGAGGCTGACATTAAAGGTGGCTCTGGCTGCCATGTGTAAGAAGAAGGCTGCTTTTAATAACCCATGACCTCAGGGGTGTGGTCCTTCGGGCATGGACAATTGTTTACACTGCAGTTTATCTAGAAATGACTGGATGACTGTAGAAGACCTGTGGGATGATTAAAAACAATTTCAGTGGTGGTGGTTGGGAGAATGTTAAAGAAAGGTTGGTTTCTAATCTGTCTTAGCTGGTTAATGTTTTTAATTCCTTGGATGTACACAGACTCATAGGTAGAGGCAACTCAGATGTGTACTTGGTAATCACAGGTAGCTGGACCTGGATGAAAATCTTGCATTTGCCTTGTGCGTTAACAAGAGACAGGTTATAACTTAATATATATATATATATACATATATATATATATATATATGTATATATATACACACATATATATATATATATATTACAGCATATGGGAATAGAGTCACGGGATGAGGATTACAGCGTAGGGAATAGAGTCAATGGAATTGTAACAGCTAACAGCTATATACAATGTCAGAGGGGTACTAGATTGGGGGAAGGGGATTATCACTTTGTGAGGGGTGTAAATGTCTAACTATTACATTGTTTTGTACACCTGAATCTAAAAAAAAAAAAAATCGAGAGATAGGTCATCCTACTTCCAAGCAGTAAGACGGCTTCACAGGGGCTCAGGCTAGGCTGTGTTTTTTCTGTTGACTTTTCCCCTTCCAGAAACTGACTGTGACTGGGCATCCCCTGCTGTGCCTGGAGGAAGAGTGGGGGACACATTTCAGAGGGGTCACAGCCCCCATCCCATCACCCCCACACCCCCTCTAGGGACATACCACAAATATCCCCTGAACTCTTGTCCCCTCAGCAGCCTCCATCATGTTACAACTGAAGACTCCAGGAAGCATCCCTGACTGTCCCTTAAGCTTCTAAATCCTAGTTAGGTATCTCTTCTGTGTGTTTTCTTAGCACCCTGGGCTCCCTTTTAATGGTTTTACTTAACAAACACACAGTACTTGCTGGCACTTTTAGGAAATTTACTCATCGAATCCTCATAACAACCCAAAAGCTAATTACTAATATTATGCCTGTTTTATAAGTGAGAAAAAGGCATAGAAAGACTGGACAACGTCCTCAAGGTCTCACAGCTTGTAAGCAGTAGGGCAAGCATTGAAACGTGATCTGATCGCAGATCCTGGACTCCTCACAACTTGGTTAAATTGCGTTCAACATGCCGCCAAATGCCTTGTAGAAGAGTCGATTTACATGTCTTCCTTACTCCCTAGCCTGTAGTGCTGTGAGAGCTGGAATTCATTGCTGGGCACAGCTGATGTTCCAAAAGCTTCTACTTAGGAATAACACAGCCAGTGCACAGTGCTGCCTGAAGTCAAGGAGGAGCATATGCCAGCTAGTCATTCTCTTCTGGCACCAAGAAGGGGGCTGTTATGGGTTCAATTGTGTCCGCCCCCAAAATCCGTATGTTGTCATCCTAGCCTCCAATAACTCAGAATGTGACCTTATTTGAAAATAAGGTCTTTACAGAGGTAACGAAGTTAAAATGAGGTCATTAGAGTGGGCCCTAATCCAACATGACTGGTGTCCTTATAAAAGAGGAAATTTAGATGCAGAGGCCCTCACAGAAGGAAGACAAAGTGAAGAGACGCAGGGAGAAGCTGGTCATCTATAAGCCAAGAGGAGAGCCCTGGAACAGAGCCTTTCCTCGCAGCTTAAGAAGGAACCAATCCTACTGACACCTTGATTTTGGACTTCTAGCCTCCAGAACTGTGAAACAATATATTTTTGTTGTATAAGCCACATAGTCTGTGATACTTTGTGAGCCCAGCAAACAAATACAGGTGCTTAAAACAGGGGTAGTTGGGCAGCACCGCTAGGATCAGCAGGGCTCCCTGGCAGTGTGGACCGTCCTCCCATCTTGTGCTGACTTACTGGCCCCTCCTAGCTGCCTCCCCTCTCCCCACACCCTCCATGCGTGACCTCAGCCTGGACTCAGTCCTAACAGAGGGGACACAGGGACCCTTGAGTCACCCCCATCTTCTGCCTCGCTGCTGGTCTTGCCCTGTCAGCGTGCCTCAGGTCAGACACTAGACTTACCAGACAACGTGCTGTCCTGCAGAAAGAACCAGCTTCTGCACAAGACCACCCCGGGTTCAAACCCCAGGCCCGGCACTTACCATCTATGCAAACATGGGGCACATGTTCTAACCAGCCCAAACCTCAATTTCTTATCTGAGAAATGGGAATAACGCTACCTGCCCATAATGGACACGTGCTAGTTTTGACCGCTCACTCCTATCAGCACTTTGATTTCCTTTGGGGTAACTACCTGCTGGGTACGGTTTTGACAGCATTGTAAATGGAGGTGATCTGTCCTCCTCCAGCCAGTTAGGGCATGGACCCTGAGTTGGGCCGATCAGGCTCCTTTTCCTGGACCTTGAACTTGGACTAGAGAAGCACTGAATGGGAACCGCAGTGGATGGAGGCACACAGGCCTGCCTGTTCAGTCATGCCTTGTCTGAGTCCTGCCTGGGTATTTGGATTCTGCGTCCGCCTTATTTGTGGTGCCCAGCTGTCACCTCTGCACCTTGGTCTTAGCTTACTTTACATTGGGTCTCTTTGGTCTGTTCGGCCGGACATCTTGGACTCCAAGGAACTTGAACTGCTTTTTATCTGTACAACTACCCCTTGAAAGTGACACTTGCTGTGGGTCACACTGCCACTTTGACTGCTCTTGCTCTGGACCGTCTGTCCCCAGCATCCTGTTTAGGCATCCCTGTCCCTAGCCAGAGGGTCCTGCTGTGTTCTCTGAGCTCCAGATGCCACCTGTGGGGGGGACCCAGAAGCCAGAGGACAGGCTGAGCTGGGGAAATCTACTGGTGTCACTTTTACCTGTCTTGTATACTCAAGGGCTTCATAAGACTTGAATTTAAAAAAAGCTCCTCCGCTTTAAAAAAAGTTTGAAAACAATCATTTTAGATCTTTCTGAAACCACCAGTTTATTTGTATATCACTCTAGCATTCAAGCTTTCTGTTTGTTCAGAACTCAGTTATCCATTCCCTTAATATTTTCTTAGTGCCTCCTCTGTGCCAGGCACCATGCTGGGTGCTTGGGATACCTAGTGAGAAAGACAGCCCCTGTTCTGGAAATGCTCATGAGCTAGAGTAGTGCTCCTCAAATTTCATGTTCATACAACTCATCTGGGGAGCTTGTTAAAATGCAGATTTTGGTTCTGTAGATCTGAGTGAGGAACTAAACTTCTACATTTTATCTAACAAGTTATCTAACAAGTTCTCAGATAACGGAATCAGGAGCCCAGCTCTCCCTCCTGCCCTCTGGGATGCTTTTTAAAATCCTGATGTGTAGTCCATGAAGAAATCAGCATCTGTAGCTTTTAAATAGTCTTACTGACTCCAGTGCACAGCCAAGATTAAGAACCACTCATCAGGGTGACCCGTTAGCTCAGTTGGTTAGAGCGTCATGCTGATAACACCAAGGTTACTGGTTCGATCCCCACATGGGTCATTGTGAGCTGCACCCTCCTTAAAAGAGTCAACTATGCCATTGTAGCATGAAAGTAATATGTAACCAATGACCATGGCTGTTCCCCAATAAAAAAAAATTAAAAAATAAAAAGAACCGCTGATCTATAGGAGAGAAAGACTGTATTAGTTTTCTATGGCTGCTGTAACAAATTCCCATGGACTCAGCTATTTAAAGCAACACAGATTTGTTCTCTTACAGTTTTGGAGGTCAGAAGTTCAAAACGAACCCCACTAAAATCGTGATGTTGCAGGGCTGCATTCATTTCCGGAGACTCTAAGGGAGAACCTGTTTTCTTGCCTTTTCCAGCTTGTAGAGACTGCTGCTGCACTCCTCGGCTCACAGCCCCTTCCAATGACTTTGAGTCTTTCTCATCCACATCAGCTGTCATCAAGGGCAGTGCAAGCTCCCACCAAGCAAGTTCCAAACTTCAATGCTTCTAGAGCAGGGCTTCTCAAACCTTAACATGCACACAAAGTACGTTGGGAGCTTGTTAACATGTAGGTCTGATTGAGGAGGTCTGGGACAGGACCCAAGATTCTGTTTCTCTAACACACATGCCCAGAAGATGTCCACAGTGCTGGTCCAAAAACCACACTTTGAGTAGTAAGATTCCAGAACGGTGGTCACAAAACAAACCATTTGGGTTGAGAGAAGATGATTCTAGCATTTCTATTTACCATATTTCATTTACTGAAGATGCTGTGAGTTTCCATTATTTTATGTACATTAGAAAAAATTTCAAAAAGCTACCAATTAAATTGACATGCGCTCGATTGTAAGATGCATTCTAACTTCAGAGATACTAAACTATGACATAATGCATGTCTTTGAATCAATAAAAGGCAGTATTGGTATTTTATCATTTAAAAACTAATAAATTATTACACTTAGCATTATTTAATACTTTAATGATACTGGAGCCCTGACTTGGCTCACATGTTGGCTGGTTCAGAGCTGTGTACAGTCCAGAGAGATTCAGAGGCAAGAGTGGGGGATGGGGATTCTGCACCCAGAGGGGATAATGTAGTGTCCTCACTTGTCAATGCACTTTTTTCATCTTCACCAAATCTTTAGTTTTTATTCAGTTAGAGAGCATGTTACCTAGTTTGAACTAAAATAGCCCTCATAAAATAGACAAATGGTTTAAAAGGGTTCCTGTGGTTTGAAGTTAACACCAGTAATATAAGCCTGAATGAGCAATAAGAAAGAGCCAGAACTGACATTTCTTCTCCCAATACGAGTTTTGCATCTGCCACATTATGCAATAAAACAATGATGATCTAATCTAACCTGACAAGACATTGGGGGTGGGGGTGGGGCGGGGGGAGGAAAAAGAGAAAGAAAAAGGAAAAAGAAATGACCAGAAACACTCTTTGAAATGTGGGTTTATGTTCATTTTATTAGGGAAGTACATCCCTCTTGGGACCTTTAGGTGTGAGCTAATTATGGCTGCACATGTATATAACTCATGTAGAAGGGGACAGTCTGCTCATTGCAGGTGCCCAGGGACCTTTGTTGATGGAGTTTCCATGATCTCCAACGTTCTCTGCAGGCTCTCACGCCAGTAATTAAATGCTCCAGTCTGAGAGTGTGACATGTTTTGTTATTGTTGTTCACAACTCATTGGCCCAAACCAATCATATGGGCCCAAACACCAGGAGGCCTGGGAGTGGCACATGATAAACACGACTCATGGCTGCCTCAACTCTTACTCCTTTCTCTTCTAGTCCTGCTGACTCCTGCCCATCTGGGGTCATGATCATTACAAACTACAGACGGCCCTTGACGTTCTCTGCCAGAAGGAGCTGCCCAGATAAGCCTGTTTAGCTCAGAAAAAAAGCCCCGTCTGAGCTTGATAACGCATTTGAAGATGGGGATGTCTAATATTGGGAGAAATTGCAAAGCTTCTGAACAGATGATAAAGTCAAACCATGAAGCAATAACCTACAAGGCCTTGAAAATGTGCTTTTCTCTCCCAAGTCAGCCCTACCCTGTGCTGGGAAATGACTGCTTCCCCTCTTAACTTGATCCAAGGACTGAGCTAAGGACATCTTTTCCCTTTCCTTCCTGGCTGCAGTGGCATGAAGAATGAATATCGCATTCTGAAGAATGGATTTAATCAGTGGGGAGGAGCGTGTCAAGAAGAACCTGGGAGCCAGGCTCGTTCTGAAACAAATTCCAGGGCAGATCCACTGTCTGAAAAGAACCTAGAGTTTACAGGGAAGTTTTCTACTTGCAAATGTTATATATACACCTCATGATGTTTAAAAAGGGCACTGGTGGTATAATAAGTACCGGGGGAGAAATAACTTCTTGGTGACTTCATAGGAATGTGTCAGAGTGGAGTCTCCCATGCAGCAAACTTCATTCACATTTAATCCTGAAGAAATGAGTGGGAAACAAAAGGCAGTGTTTAATTAGGAGGTAATTATTCATCCGTAGTGGGCTCCCAGCACTATGTCCTGTTTTCATTAGAGAAACATCATCTCTTCATTAGCAGCTGGAGTCATGTCCCCAGCTGTACCTGCCTGGGGTCCAGTGATGTTTGGAAGGAACAGCAGCTGTGGGAAGTCACCGCTATGTGTCCCAGGGAGGAGACAGCGTGATGGGCAAGGAGAAGTGGTTCATGGAGCATTTACTGGGAGGGGAGGGGATGGCAGCCTCCAGAGCCAACAAGGAGTCTGCTGTGAGTTCTGCTGAGCTGAGCATGGCCAGTTGGCCTATTGAATTAGTACCAAAGCTGGAATTTAAAAAAAATATATATCTAGGGCCGGCCGAGTGGCGTGTTGGTTAAGAGCTGGCTTGGGATGCCAGAGGGCCCCGGTTCGGATCCCACATATGAGGGCACGTGACACTGACCTCCACAGCTAAGATGCTGAACAACAGCTCAACCTGGAGTTGGGCTGCCATGAGTTGCCAGTGACAGCGTAGGCTGCAGCCCCTGTAGCAGTGGGTTGCCATGGGCTACCGTGTGTAGCCAGCAGCCAGCGTGAGCGGCCAGCAGCTGCAGTGAGCGGCCGTCCAGAAGCCAGCGACTGATCT
>NW_017731647.1:1530307-1555467 GCF_001890085.2 Hipposideros armiger | reverse complement strand
ATATATATATATACATATATGAATGAAACGTTTTTCATGACTCAGCCATCTCTTTTCTAAAGTCTTCCCAGAAACCCCCAGGCTTACTTGCCTCCCCTCTGTGCATTCCATGTCATTATAATAGCATAATTGTGTAAGCACAATTGCTTACTTGCTTTCTGCCCACTAAGTGTGAACTCTTTGAGAATGGAGTCTGTGTCTTGTTCACTGCCATCCCCTGGTGAGTGGCACATCACACAAACTTGGTATATTTTATGGAGAGGACGGGTGGATAAGGTGACTCATTTCAAGTCCTCAGTTTAAAACCCTTTTGAACTCTGTGGAGGACCCAGTGCTGGGCTGCCTATGCTTGGTTTATAACTGTGTCTATGCCCTTGACTTGGAGTCTATGCACCCAAGAGGGAGGGTCAGTTCATGCATGGGATTCAGGATGGGATGAGTACATCTGATGGAATTGAATGTAATATTTTATGTGCATGTTCATTTTTCTGGAGAGGGTGCACATAGCTTTTTATCAGCTTTTCAAAATGATTCATGACTCCCCCAAAGCGTAAGTAATCCACATGCGTATATAATGTTTGACTTTAGCCCGAGTGGAGGGGAAAGGATGGAAGTAATAAGTTCTGGTTTTATATATAGGACAGCACCAGCCATCTGCTGGAGACACTGCATAGTGGACAGTCATTTCGAGGCCCTTAACTTCTGCAGATTGTTTGTCATTCTGCCTGATGTTTCCTAAACACCATAAAATAATCACATGTCTGAAGCTGAGTTGCAATTTTGGATTTTAGAAGGTCATGGGCAGCAGAAGAGATGTTGGGAAGTGGCAGTCCCAAAGAGAAGGAATCAGAGATGTTGGTTCCAAGGGAGACAGAAAGGTTGGCTGGTGATACAGGAACATTTGCTGTGTGCAGTAGACTCTGAAGAGTGGAGCTGGGACCAATAGGTGAGTATTGCAGAGAGTCCATTTCTGTTCTTACAGAGAGAGAACTTTCCCCCAGTCAAAACTGCTTAACCATGGAAGTCTGTCTTCATGGGTAGTGAGTTTCTTGTCACTAGAGAAATCCAAGAAAGGCTGAATAAACAAATATCTGGGGTAATAATTCTAAGGGTAGGAGTTTTCTTGTCAGTCAAAATCTCAGGTAATTTCATTCATTTGGAAAGGCATTTCACTTTTCTTAATTTGGTTCCTAGAAGAGCTTCCATTACACCAATCTCAGCCCGTTTCTAAGCTTTTGAAGTCAAGGGCTTCTGCAGGCTGGCTGATTCTAAATAAACCAATAATATTCTGAGCAAGAATCTCTCTGGATAATGTACTGAAATATATTCTTTCAAAATATGGGACAGATAAGCAAAATAGCTTTTATTCCGATGTGCTCTGTTTTCTTGAACATCCTAGAAGCAACTGCTCTTGAAGATTGAGCTGTCGGAGCCAAAGGCTCTGAAATTAATGAAATGCAATTTTCTGACATTTTGTGATAAATTTCTGGCCTTTTTATGCATGCTTCAGTCTTAGGGGTGAGCAGAAGCAAAACTACTCACCAGAAGGTTATTTCGACAAGCTTCCTCCAACCATCTCTCTATTGTCTTTTTCTGATCACAGCTTTTTGTTTTGCACTGAATAACAATAAAATAAAAAAATAAGAACAAGTGAGAGAGAGAAACCAGCAACGCAATGTTCAGCCAACAATGCAAACAGAATAAAAAATGTTCTTCGATTTTAGACAAAGGGAGAAACATTTGGTTAAGGGCAAACAAAAAAAAGAAAGAAAGAAAAACTTTATAAAAACCAGATATTGGGAATACTGCAACTTTTCTGAGCAACAAAAAGATCCATCTAGAATGGTATTTTCAGTTCTAATATATCCTTAGGTGCTGTGAACAAACAATTTCAGTTCAGATCCTTGTTTCTTGGGGGTTTTGTTCAGCTAAGTTCCTCTTTCAGACTTGGAGCCCAGTGCCCTAAGTCTAGAGGAATCCTGATCTTCCCTGATCTTGCTTCAAGCATACCATGCTTTTGAACTTGTCTTTGCACTTGCTTTTCCCTCTGCCTGGGACATCTGATCCCTATGGCCAACTCCTTGAGACCACCTGAACTAAAAATCTCCACCTCCACTCTCATAGCCAGACAGGATCAATAGCATCACCCTGTTCATTTTCATCATAACGCTTCTCATTATCTGACATAATGTTGTATGTTTATTTTCTTGTATAGTATCTGTCTTCCTCAAGTGAAATACAATCTCCGTGAAATCAGAGTCCTTATCGACCTGGGTCACAGCTTATTTTAGTTAGCATCAGGAGTCCCACACCACGTGCCCCTCAGTGGACCTGGACCTATGGTCAGTGTCCTCAGTCCTCTTGGCCACTTGCACATGATTTTCTCTCCTTCCTCCCTAGAAGCCCTCAGCTGCTTTGAAGGCTGTCAGACTATACTACCCAGTACCCCCCTTTTTTTTTGCAATTGTCTACTTCCCTCCTGAAGACTCCTCACTCACTAATAACTTCATTACCTGGTTTACTGTTTCTCTCTAGACCGCTCAGGATTCTTGGTGACTTCCACCGCTATTACAAACTTCCCTGGCTTCTCGGTTTCTTAAATTGCTCACTGCCCCAATCCTGTCCTCCTACTCCTTAGCCACCTGCTCCCATCATTCGTCTTTACCTATAATGTCATTTTGCACATATCAGGACCTCCAAACCACTGACTTGATTACCCCTCACTCTCAACTCCCCTGCTCATGTCCCACCTCCCTCCTTACCTTCTTTAGAGTCCCACATCTATCCACAGAATTGCTGCCTCCCATCATTATAATAAACTCTCTCGCCCTTGTCTCATTCTTGGTATTTGCTTGGCAAAATTCCAATTCTGATTAAATCCCACTCTGCCTACTTCTCACTTCTCACAATCATGGCTGGAAAAAAAACTTCAAAAAACACATTTATTTGTCTCATTGTAAATGTATGACCACAAACCTCAAGTGAGCCCTCAAGTGCTGCTGGGCAGTGCTCTGATCCTCTCCTAGTTAATTCACTCTCCAAGAGGACCATTTCACACTCTCTCCTCTCTTCTCAAACCCCTCTATGCCAATGATCCCTCCTAACTCTCATCTGATGACCAACTCTGTTATTTCACTGAGAAAATAGAAATTCCCACTGCCATACCCATTGATCTGACTGCACACTGAATCTACAGCGCCCACCTCTCTCCTCTTACAAGGAATGAAGTGTCCACACCTCTGTCAAAGGGCAAACCCTCAGCACTGGATCTCCTTCCCTCCCCTACTCAAGGTCATTGCTGCTGTACTGCTGTATCTCCCCGAAAATAAGACCGGGTCTGATATAAATTTTTGCTCCAACAATCTACATTTATTCATTTATTCATGTACAAAAATCTACATTTATTCAAACAGTAATGTCTGGCTGATAATCATAACTGGGGTTTATGTTTGGGGTCGGGCTTATGTTATGAGCATCCTGAAAAATCATGCTAGGGCTTATTTTCCAGTTAGGTCTTACTTTTGGGGAAACATAGTAGCTCCTCCTTCTTCTGTGTCATCACTTTCCCTTCCTCCTGGGTCATCCTTTTCAGCATATGAACATGCTGTGATATCTCCCATTGTAAAAATTAAAGTAGCCTCCGATACCACCATCTTCTCCAGCAACTGCCTCAGGTGTCTCAGGTCACAAACCTGAGAGTCACTGTTGACTCCTCTCTCTCACACACACCCCACTGCTATTCAATCAGCAAATTCTTTTGATTCTACTGTTAAAAATTTATCCAAAGTCACTGTCTCCACCACCACCATCCTGGCCCATACTGCAGTCAACTCTCTTGGGTTATTGCAGTAGTCTCCTAGCTGGTCTCTCCACTTCCACCCTTGCCTTCCCTGCCTACACCATATGTATTCTCCACACAGCCAAAGTGATCCTCTAAAATGTAAATCAGAACATGAGTACTCTTGCCCCAAACCTCCCAGAGCTCCCCATCACTCTTAGAATAAAACCCTAAATCCTCACCGAGATCTACAAGGCTCCCTGTCAGCTCTGTCCAATTGAGCTTTCTTCAATGATAGAAATGGCCCACATGTGTGCTGTGCAACATGGCGGCCACAAGCCACTTGTGGCTATTGAGCACTTGAAGTGTGGCTGCAGCATCTATTGGGTTGTCGGAAAAGTCATGACTCATTTTTGCAATGAAAAACAAAAAAAAAATACGTCATGACTTTTCCGACAACCCAATAGAAACTGAATTGTAAAGTTGATTTCATTTTAATTCCTTTAAACTTAAATAACCATGGGTCGCTAGTGCCTCCCATATTGGACAATGCAGCCTACACAACCTCTCTAACTTTGCCTCCCACTTCTTTCTTTTCTCACTTGGCTCCAACCAGATGAGCCTTCCTGATGCTCCTAGAACATTTTAAGCACTTTCTCCCCTCATGACTTTTGCACTTGCTCCCTTGTCTCTCTGAAATGTACTTCCCCTGCATATTCAAATGTCTTACTTCCTCACTTTATTCTGGTCAAATATCATCTCCTCTGAACACCCTCCCAATAAAGGCATCACCTATTACTCTCTATGTTCTTTCCCACACTTAATTTTCCCTTTTGGCACTTTTTGCTACCTGATATGATATTATTGCTTGTTTGTTTGTTCTTTATCCATCTCCTCTGTTAGTTTATAAGCTTCATAGGGTGGAGGGTTTGTTTTTGCTCAGTATTGTAACTCCTGTGCTTAGTTGGTAGTTTGATTGTAAGTTGAATGAATGAATGAATGAATGAAACAGACTGGCCAACAGTAAGCACTTACGCTAAGTATCATGGGATACAAAAGAAACCCAAGGCTGGTATCTAAATCCAGAAGTCTACTGGAGATGATGTGGCATCAGAATCAAATATTTGTACAATGTGAAAGGGCCTGTGTGGAGTGCTGGGGCCTCTACTACTGTCTTAGAGTATGGTGTGGGTGGGCAGGTCTGCCAAGATTGACATGGTGAGCAAAAGGTGATGAAAGAGAAGATTTTCTGAAGAAAAGCACATGAAGGACACGCTATGGCTGAGAGGATTTGGTCAGGGTCCCTAGGGCAAGAGCATACCTTGAGCAAGGACATGGAGGCCACAGGTTAGATAGAAAGTCTTCCTCTCTTGTCACATGTGAGGCCTCTCTGACCTGATGCACAGCTGCTTTGGGCCCCTGCTGTCTAAGACAAATTTCTCAACGTTACACTCCAGGATTCACTCTAATGAAGCTCTTACCTGTTCACAATAATATTACAAATGGTCTGGTGGCTTTTTTTAGTGTTGCATTTTGCTGTGGGCATCCTCTAAGCTTCTCCATTGCATTTAATTTTAAGTCCCTCAGGATGAGGAGCAGAGAGCCTCCTTGGGCCTTGAGTTTAAGTGGTTTTCTCCAATTCAGCTTCACCTGTAATAAAGCAGATGTTTGTTTCTCTCTCTCTCCCTCCCCACCCCCCTCTGATTTCTGTGCCTGTTTATGGTTTAAAAATCTGTAGATCCAGGGCCGGCCGAGTGGCTCAGCTGGTTAAGAGCTCGCTTGGGACACCAGCTCTGAGCAGCAGGGCTGCGGTTTGGATCCCACATTGAGGGCCAGTGACGGTTGCCCTCTACAGCTAAGATGATGAACAACAGCTCGACCTGGAGCTGGGCTGCTGTAAGTCGCCAACGACAGCGTAGGCTGCAGCAGGGCTGCCATGAGCTATGTGAGTGGCTGGCAGCCAGGCTGAGCGGCTGGCTGGTAGCTGGTGTGAGCTACCGGGAGCTGCTGTGAGCGGATGACCAACGACCGGTGACCGATTGCCTCACCCGGGAAGAGCACAATGATCATACTAACATGGGACCGTGAAGCGATGTCCTCCACAACTAGACTGAAGAACAAAACAGCAATTTGTCTACCTGTCTGTTCCCCTTCCCCAATTCCCCAATGCTGTTACCTGCCCCCCAATTCCCCAATAAAATCTTTTAAAAAAATCTGTAGATCCGATTCAATGCCACCCTCAGAAGCCCCACTCTTCCACAAACTATTCAAAATGTGGCCTTTTCTGGAAGCCTTCCCTGACCCCCATCAGACTTAGTGGCTCCCTCCTCTGGCTTCTACTGCCCTTTACACACACTGGACAAAGGGCTTAAGACATTGTCATGAGGCAAGCTTCTGAAGCATTGGCCTGTGTTTGCTCCTTGTCGGTTCCCCTAGTTCTCAGCACAGCACAGATGCCCAGTAACTGTTCCTTAAATCCATGAATGGCAGAGACAGTCAAACTTCCAAGACAGGAGGCAGCACAGAGGCTCTGGTAAAACCCCAAGCCCCATTTTTTAGTGACCATGCGAGAGTTATCTCTATGCCAAAGGGGTTTCTCTGTACCCAAGACTCCAAGGCACATTCCTCAAAGCCCAAGCTTAAAATGATTTTCTGGGCTCAGGCCTTGTCTTTGTAAAATGTAGGTTTTTCCCTATGCCCCCATTCCCACCCTACACTAATGACTTCCCATGTCTGGCTGCCCTCTAGGTCATTTCATTGAGTCACCATCTTGGATAGAGAAAGCCATAAGCTACTATTAAAAACCAACCACTTTGAATCTTAATTGAAACTTGCCAACTCTAAAAACCCATTTTTTCAGACAACTCAGTAATTTGAATATGGAACAAGTAATAGAGAATTGTTATTTTGTTACTTTTATTAAGGGTGATAAATGCTGATGTATTTATCAGGGGTGCCAAAAAATGTATACACATTTTAAGAGATGTTATCTATGCTCAAGCAGTAGTTCGCTGTAATCAGAAGTGTCTGGACACTGATGGTAACCACTTAGAGCAGCTCTTGTAATTGCAGAAGTCAAGCCAACTTGTATTCATCTTTTGTTATCTGTATATATTGAGTATTACAATTAATACAACTTTCCGTGTTTTAAAATGTGTATACATTTTTTTGGCACCCTCTGTGTATATATTTAAACTTTTTAGCAGTTAGAAGTGCCTCCAGAAGCATTGACAGGTGAAATGATATAATATCTGGAATTTGCTTTAAAATACTTTAGGAAAATAAAGGTATGAGGGAAGAGATGAAACAAGATTGGGAAGAATGGGTAATTTTTATTTTTTTTGTAGAGAAAACATTTTATTGAAGAAATACTTATTGAACAATACAGAAAATGCACAAAACCATACATGTATAGTTTAATAAATTTTCTCAAAGTGAACACATTTATATCACTAGCACCCAGATCAGGAAACAGAGCATAACTGGCACCCCAGAATCCCTTCTCCAGGTCCCTGTTAAGAGGCAGTCAGCATTTATATATATATATTTTTTATTAAATTATTTTTTATTATGAAATACACATTTTTTAGAATTAGTTTCAGCTGTACAACACAGTGCAATAGTTATACTTTTTACCCCCTCGAAGTGATAACCCCCTCCCCCAATCCACCGCCCCATTTCCCCCCAATATCATACATATCTATTACAAATCACTTGACTCCACTCCCACGCTATACTCCACATCCCATGACTCTCTGTCTTTCTCTCTCTCTCTCTCTCTCTCTCTCTCTCTCTCTCTATATATATATATATATATATATATATATATATATATATGAATGGGTAATTTTTGAAGTTAGGTTATAGGTACTTGGGATTTCGTTTTACTCTCTCTACTATTATATATGTTTGAAATTTCTATTACTATAAGAAGTCAACCTCTTGGAGTCTCCCTTCTCGAGCCTGCAAACTAAAGAAACTCTGCCTCAGACCCCAGAGAGTCACCCCTTCAGGGAGTGTCCTGTGGTCTTTTGGGTTGAATGTGTATATTTCTATGTTTCAGTTCAAGAGCCCACAGATCTATTAGTAAGACAGCTTTATTAATAACCCTCAAGTTCAATTAAAAAAAAAAGAGCTGTCAATGATATCGAGCTTAAAAGAAGGATGAGGTGAGTCTGCAAAGGTCACAAGGATTAGGAGAGTCCAAAGGGGGCCAGTGCCTGGTATAGGGCGTGCCCTTTATCACAGTGAGAGAACTTTCCTGCCCCAGAAATAGCCACACAGTCCAGGGTGGATAAAAGCAGACACTCTAGCTGACTGTGAGCAGAATTTCCCCCCGCAGGGCCTAGTGCCAGAGCCCAGACCACCCAGCAGTGGGAGTAATTAAGCTAGAAAAGGTCACTAATTCATAATTTATGTCTAAATGGCATGATTGGACCAGCAACTCCACCCCCTTCCCTAGTGCCCACCATAGCATTGAAAAAAAGGGGCCATCTGGAGATTTCCAGAACAGCAAAGACACTGGCCTGCTTCCCTGGGGGCAGATCATGCCTGTCAGAACCGAGGACAATCTGTTGTGGGGACACAACTGTTCTCAGGTGGTTAGGGTGTTTCTGAGGGCCTATACTAGGGGACTTTATCAAGGCCATCCCCTTATATTTGAGGTCACTCATGAATCACTTATCAAGTCCACATAATAACCACAGAGCTACTATTTATTAAGCACTTACTGTATGCGAGGTCTTTTTTCAGGTATTATCACATTTAATCCTCCTGACAACTCTAACGAGTGGTCATATTACATCCTCTTCTACAGATGAAGAAATGGATGTTGAGGGAGGCTGGGTTGTACACATTGAATTAATCAGAGCCCCAGGATTCATATCCATGCCTGACTAACACCAAAGCCCATGTTCTTCATCTCCCCATGGGTCTTGCCCATTGGCAATTGTCTTGGGATGAAAACAAGGGGCATCCAAATCTCTGGGTGACAGTTAACTGTGATCTTGTTTCCTGTTTTTATCAGAGAGGGCAGCATGGCTTGACTAGCTCATCTGAAGGCTGGCAGTGGCTGGAAGGAAAGGAAGCTTTCTGCTCTGCTGCACATTTTTTTCATCTTGCTCAGGCCTGTCAACAACAGAGCTTGTCACCAACAACCCATAAAGCAAGTTGTGAGTCTTCACAAGTGTGTGTGGCACCGGCCTGGGACCTGGCCTGCTTTGTGTAGACACCATCCCTGTTGGCCTCTGACATTCCGGGTCTGCAGCAGGGACCTCAGCTCCTGCTCCCAGTCCTGCTGGCCTTTAGCTTTGATCTCTCTGGTCTTGTAAAGCAAACCTCTTGGCTGCAGCTGCAGAGCTTATGGTAAATGTCAGGACCCCTCGTTCCTGCCATTTAGTTGGTGACTATTGAGAACCCAGTTCCAGCCGCACCCTAATGTCTCAACCTCACCCAGCTAGGACCCCAGGGAGGTGTCTGTGACATGCACTTGCTCTTTCTGGCTTGAGTGTGGTGACTCCCTGATCAAAGGCTGTGCTTTGAAACTATCCAAAATCTTTTTATATGATCTATAATTCCTTACTTAGTAGTTCTCTTTTTAAAGATTTTTATTTAAAATATAGCTAACACACAATGTTATATGCGTTTCAGGGGTACATCATAGTTATTCACCATTTATATACCTAAAGAAGTGATCACCATGATAAGTCCAGCGACCATCTGACACTATACCATGCTATCACAATATTATTGACTATATTCTTCATGCTTTACATTGCATCCCTGTGACTTATTTGTTTTATACCTGGGAATTTGAACCACTTACTACCCTTCACCTTTCCCCCCTCCCTTTTTAATTTTTCAATTACAATTAACATTCAATATTATTTTATATTAATTTCAGGTATACAGCATAGTGGTTAGACATTTATATAATTTAAGAAGTGATTCCCCCTCTTTGGTCTAGTACCCACTTGGTGCGATACATGGTTATTACCATATCATTCCCTATGCTTTACTTTGCATTCCATGATTATTGTATAACTACCAATTTGTACTTCTCAATCCCTTCACCTTTTGCACCCTGCCCCCCCACCCCCTCATCCATCTATCACCCCAACAAATCTAGTACCCATCTGACACCATATATAGTTATTACAATATTATTGACTATATTCCATATGCTATACCCTACATCACCATGACTACTTTGTAACAATCAATTTGTGCTTCTTAATCCCTTCACTTTTTTTCACCCATATTCCCAACCTGCCTCCCATCTGGCAACCATCAAAATGTTTTCTCTGTCTGCAAGTTTGTTTCTGTTTTGTTGGTTTACTTTGTTCTTTAGACTCCATATATAAGCAAAATCACATTACACCTGTCTTTCTCTGTCTGACATACTCCACTCAGCACTATGGACCATCAGGTCCATCCCTGCCACTGCAGATGGCAAGAACCCATTCCTTTCCATGGCCAAGCAAGATTCCATTGTATATATGTACCACCCCCTCTTTATCCGTTCTTTCAGGCTGCCTCCACATCTTGGCCATTGTAAACAATGCTGCAATGAACACATGGATGCATATATCCCCTCAAAGTAGCATTTTGAAACACAAAACGGTTTCTTGGAATAAATACCCAGAAGTGGGATTTCTGGGTCCTTCTTTATCTCTTGTTATAGCCTTTGTAAAAACAAATAGACTTAAAAAAGTCTATTTTGTCTGGGATAAGTATGACTACCCCAACTTATTTTGTTGTTTTGTTTCCATTTTCATGAAATGTCTTTTTCCATCTCTTTTTGTTTTCTTATCAATTAAGCCTGCCTATGTCTTTTGATTGGGGCATTTAATCCATTTAAATTGAAAGTAATTTTTGATAGATATGTAGCTATTGCCATTTTATTCATAATTTTGATATCCTCTCCACCCCCCTCCCCCNCTTAAAGAAGTTCCTCTAACATTTTTTGTAATACTGGTTTGGTGGTGATGAATTCCTTTAGCTTTTTCTTGCTGGGAAGCACTTTATCTGTCCTTCAATTTTAAATGATGTTCTTGCTGGGTAGAGAACCCTTTGTTGTAAGTCCTTGCATTTCATCACGTTGAATATTTTGTGCCAATCCCTTCTGGCCTACAAATTTCTTTTGAGAAATCAGCTGACAATCTTATGGGAGCTTCCTTATAAGTTACTAATTGCCTTTGTCTTGCTGCTTTTAAGATTCTCTATTTGTCTTTAACCTTTGCCATTTTAATTATAATGTGTCTTGGTGTGGGCCTGTTTGGGTTCATCCTGTTTGGGACTCTCCGCATTTCCTGGACTTGTATGTCTATTTCCTTCACCAGGCTAAGAAAGTTTTCAGTCATTATTTCTTCAAATAGGTTTCTCAATCCTTTGCTTTCTCTCTTCTCCTTCTGGTACCCCTATGATGCAAATGTTGTTATGCTTGATGTTGTCCCAGAGGTCTCTTAAATTATCCTCATTTTTTTTTATTCTTTGTTCTTTTTACTACTTTGATTGGATGTTTTCTGCTACCTTGTCTTCCAAGTTGCTGATTTGATCCCCCGCTTCATCTAGTCTGCTGGAGATTCCTTCTAGTGCATTCTTCATTTCAGTTATCATATTCTTCACTTCTGACTGGTTCTGTTTTATGGTTTCTATGTCCTTTTTTATGCTTGCTATCTCTTTGTGGAAGTTTTCACTAAGTTCATTGAGCATCCTTATAGCCATTGTTTTGAAGTCTGTATCTGCTAGGTTGTTCACCTCCATTTCGTTAGTTCTTTTTCTGGAGTTTTCTCCTGTTCTTTCATTTGGGATATATTTCTTTATTTCCTCATTTTGGTTTCCTCTCTGTTTGTTTCTATGTATTGGGTAGATCTGCTATGTCTCCCAGTCTTGGCCAGGTGGCCTTATGTAGTAGACGACCCGTGGGGCTCAGAGGCACAGTCTCCCTGGTCACCTGCAACAGGTGTTCCAGGAGTGTCCCTTATGGGGGTTGTGTGTGCCCTCCTGTTATGGCTGAGTCTTGATTGCTATTAGCATATCAGTGGGTGGGATTTACCCTCAAACTGACTGGCTGTGGGGTTTGGCCACATTCACAGCTATGGACTGCTGTGCAGGGTCTTACCCCACTGAGTGGGATTCACCTTAGTGAGCTCTTGTGTCTGTTGAGACCGCCCTTTGTGAGTGCCACTTGTGGGGTTAATTGGGCAGTGCTCTGCTACAGTCTGAAGCCAACCTCTAGGTATATTTGTTCTGGGGCCTCTTGGGAGGGGCTCTGGTCCAGGCCCAGGTCACCCACTGCCTGTGACCAGCTGTGTACTATCTGGTAGGAGCTACAAAGAGATCCATGGTTTTTTGCTGCCTGTGCTAAACCTGGAGGCACATGGGAGAGGCCAGGCTGCAAACTGAGGATGTCTGCCACCAGTACCGGGCCTGGGGTAGCTCCACAAAAAGCCAGGACACCCCAAGTTCTGCTGCCACCTGCTCCCTTAATGTTCAGCCTCTGATAAAGCCTCATGTGGTATGCAAGTTGGACGAGGCAGGGTCTCAGGAAGTCACTTCAGTGGGAAGCACAATACCACTTGGTTAATGTAGACTCTGGTTTGGTGCCAGTCCTGAGCCTGGAGCTACTCAGCAAAAGTCTCAGAGCACAACAAGACAAGTTGTCATTCGCCTGGGGCCTGTGGACTCTAATACTTTTCCAAGAAAGACTGTGATTTGTGTGGGGCTGGCTGCTTTCAGAGAAAGTGCCTCTGGTGTTGGGCCAGTTGGGTGGGGCGGGGCTCCAGTGAGTCAACAGGGTGGAGGAAGCGGAGCTCACAAGGCCAATCAGGTTCAGATTTAGCAGGAAGTGTAGGGGGAGGGCTCAACACATTAAAAATGGCAGCCACCTGCCGGCTGCATGGGAGGACCCCTCACAGAGGAAATGGGACTGTCCTCCAGCCCTGGCTGCATAGCCACACACCTCAGTCTGCTCACCATATGCCTCTGATGCCCCCCAAGTCACTGTTCCTCTGCTGGAGCCCAAAGTAAGTGCCTGTGAGCATGCAAGTCTGTGCGTGGGCAGTTTAAAAGGACATCTGAGTTTCCCGCAGCCTCCCATCCCACCTGAACAGTCAGAATCCCCACTGTTTTTTACAACCAGATATTGTCCCCACAATTGGCTCCTCTTCCTGGCACCACTACTCTAGGCTGGGGAGCCTGGAGTGGGGCTGAGGTCCTTCTCTTCTCTGGGGGGGAACCTCTGTGGTTGAGGTATCCCTCCAAATTTTCATCTGCCACACTGAGGTTTGGGACCAGCCCATTTCGCATCTTTGCCCCTCCTGCCAGTCTCGACATGGCTTCCTCTTTATATCCTTAGTTATAAAACTTCTGTTCAGCCAGATTTCAGATGGTTCTCCAGTTTGATTGTTCTATAATTTAGTTGTAATTTTAATGTGCTCACAGAAGGAAGCAGGCACATTGTTTACTCTGCCATCTTGGATCTCTGGGCTTTCCTTAGTAGTTCTTAAGGTTCTTTTTCAAATGGCTGGTCTGCCGTTGCACAATGAAAAGAACCAAGTTTTCTCTTGGATGGGAACACTAGGGGATGGAGTACTTGCCCCCAGAAACAGAATTTGGAGGTGCCAGCTAGAATCAGCAACAGCTTCCAGATGAAACTGAGGGGAAGAAGTGAGGTGCCTGGTTCACGGAAGAGGAATTTCAGGGTGTGGAGCCAAGCAGCACCTGCTGTGAGCTTCTCCTCTGGAGGCACCTAATCTCAGTGCCAGGGAGATCAGAGAAGGGAGACAGACCCTTCCTGGAGGGTCACCCTTGGCCCTTGAGACAACTGAGTCTCTGTGAAGACCTCAAAGCTTTACCCAGTAAATTTTCAAAGCAGCTGTTTCTCACCATGAGGCCGATTTTAGGAATTTTAGGTTGAGGCCTTGCCTCTCTCCCATTCTGTGGTCTGCAAACCTTCCCTGTGCCTTTAGCTATTTCACGGCTATTCCTTCCTTCCCTGGCAAGGAGGAATTGATCAGATTAAAAACAACTCCCCACCAATGGCCAATTTTGAACTTCCTATCTCAGTTAATTTGTTTGATTAAAATTGATTGACCATCTACTAGGTAACAGACACTAAGCATGAATACCAATGCGAACACACAGATACACAGCTTGCCCTCACATGGCCAGCAATCTATCTTTAAATAAGTAATTACTATGAAGACTTAAGGCAGTTAAGACAGAGAATTACAGGGCTCTAGGGGTTCTAACCCTGATTAAGAAGACGGGACCCTCCTCCCAAAGAAGATGCTCAAAATGAGGAAAGCTCAGTGTTTAGGGTTTTTGGTCTCATGGGGGTGTGAGGGTGCACAGTAAGGGAGGCACATGGGCAATGCTTTTCTGGCTAAGGAACTGAGCAGGGTTTGAGGGTAGCCGGAGGGGACTGAGGAAAGCGCTGCCTGAGGAAAGTTCCACTCACAAACCTGAAGGCCATGTGGAGTCCCATGAGCCCCCAAAACAACATCTCACTCACCTGCTCAGTTGACAATCAGGTCTGCTCCCAGAGAAAGCAACTGACCTCCCTTTGTTGGGCTGTTTGGCTCTAACAATTTAATCCAGTGAGTAATGAAAAGCTCCTGCAACCCTCCCCACCATCCTCTCTTAAGGTGAGCACAGCTGTGGGGTATTTGGCAGTTTTCATACACAAGAGTCATAAAGAATTGGATCTGAGACAAGCCAGGCCATCCAATCCACCTCCTGCTGGGGCTGGAGACACTCACACTGGCTCTGGGCGGCTTCCCTGAGCTGTGGAGCAGTGGCCAGGCCACCACCCTGATGCCTGCTCTATCTGGAAGTTTCCTCTGCACCCAGTCCCCACTTCAGCAACCTCCAGCCCCTGACTACTCCTCCTTAAGGAATAGACTTAACCATTTTCCTCCTCCTTCCTGTTCCCCTCCTTTCCCCTTCTGCCCAACCCCTTCCCTGGGCCATGAGGTCAGGCCCCCTCAGCCACAGTTGGTTTCTGTTGGCCAGGTCAGTGTGCAGCCCTCCAACCCACCATGAAGAAGCCTCCTCAGGAACAGAGGTCTGTGTGAGCTCCAGGCCTCCGCTCCACAATTTTCTCAACAGTTTCAAAATTGCCCCTCTTCATCCTACAAAAATGACTGAGATTTCCTAAAAAGTCAGTAGCCTTCCAGAGGGAAAGTATGTCAGGGAATCTGTCAGGTGCTTTCAGGAGCATGTCTGAAAAATACCCCCAGGGACATGTCTGAATGTGGCCTATGCATGTATGTCTGGGTGGCTGAGTGTTTGCGTGTGCATGTGCATGTGCATGCGTGTGTGTGTGTATTGGGCCAATAATTACTCAGAATGAAACAAAATATGTTCCCATCAAGTTTAGCTGCTGTTCCTCCCAGCAGCCTAAACCAATACAATGTCACCCCCATACAGCCAGTTCCTGGCCTCGGTATGGGGCAGTCTCCCCACTGCTGGGGCTAATCCCCTGTTACCAGGGCATTAGACAGGGTCCCTAGGGTGGCAGATTGCAGCTCCACACCCTGAAGGGCAAGTTGCCCCCACAGGCTACTGGGCACTTCCCTTTTCAGTTTACAGATGTTCAGCCTCTCCCTGCTCATCACTCACCTTTTGTTCTTTACCCCCTCCCAGCTCTGCATACATTTTGTTAATTTGGGGGGCCTGAGTGAAAATCCACACTATGACACCCCCACCCTGGGCCCTCTCTCCTCCCACAGCCAGCTGGAGGTTAGAAGGGAGAGGGCAGAGAAGCATGTGTGTGCAGGGGTGGGGAAGAGCAGAGAGAGGCGAAAAGGGAGGGAACAGGAAGGGAACTGCACATTCCCCAGCAGCAGCACTAACTGCACAGTAATGACTCTGTGTTATTAGAAATTTATCCTGGAAAACAGTCAGCTGTCCCAGCAGACACACATTCACTTCACAGCAATGGCTTGGCACTTGAGGAAAATGAGCAATTTCTTCTCATAAAGAAACTTGTCATGACCCAGACTCTGGTGTATTCACAGAGAAGTTTGGAGCTGGTTCCTCCCAGCCTCCTGTAGCTTCGTCACAATCTCCTTGAGAATGAGGACTGGGTCTTCCTCCACTTGCCTCCTGACTGGAGAGGACAACCTGGGCTTTCCGTGAAAATCCAGCCGAATAAGACTGAGCGTCGGAGAGGTGAATATGGGGATGCATGGGACCTGACAGTCCTCTCACACCTTGTCCGTCATCTGTGCTCTAGCCAAGAAAATCTCCTCACTCCCCTTTCACAGGAAGTACTTATTTAGGCTGGAAAGCATTGTCACAGGCTGTTTCTGCAGCCTGGAATGAATGTGTTTCCCATTCCATCCAGTCTTACCTACCCAAAAAACTCAAAACTCTACTTCTCCAGGAAGCCTTCCCTGATTTGGCCCCTTTTACTCCTCTCTGGGGTTCTTCCATTACACACTCAGCACATTCACAGATCCACCTCTCTTCAAAGCAATAGATACCCACAGAACTAGGTGTGGGCTAGGTGTGAGGTGCTGAGGATATAAAGATGAATATGATACAGACCCTAAGGCCAAGGTGCTCACAGTCTAGGAACAAACAACAGTGTCCTGTTGCTAAACTCTATGACAAAGGGAAGCATTGGGTGCAATGGGCTGACAAGAAAGGGGACATCTGAGACAGATCTGGAAGTCAGAGGGCCTATTCTGGGTGCTCTGTGCATATCAACTCATTTAAAACTGTCAATGAACTGGTAAGAGAGGTATTACTATTATCATCTCTATTTTCTAGACAAGAAAATTGAGGCACAGAGAGTTTTAGTCACTTTCCCAAGGTCACACAGCTATTACATGACAGATTTAAGATTTGAACCCAGGCAGCCTGGCTCCAAAGCTCACACTCTCAACCTCTGTGCCCCACTCCATCCTGTAGGAACCACCTGGGTGACGAGGAAAAGAGAAAAGGTGCTCAGGCAGAGAAACAAGGAATTTCCAAGTTCCAGAATCTAGAGAGGGCACAGGTGGAGGAGAAGACAAACTGCAGGAACAAACAGCAAAAGCGTAGAAGGTTGGGTGGAGTGTGAGGACGTGAGACAGGAATTAGCACCCTGTGACCATGACACAGGCCACCTAAAGGGGCACCAGGAGTGTCAGGTAGGTGGACAGAGACTAAGTCTGAACAGGCCTTGTATGCCATGCCACAGAGGGTGGACATCGTCCTGAGGGCCGCAGGAAGCCTACGACATAATCGTATTATTCCATGAAGCAACTGCCATGAGAGGTGGAGTGTCTGAGCTTGAGCAGTGAATGCAATGAGGAGGACAGGGGTTCAAACATTTAGAGATAAAAGCAAGAGGATTCAGTGACAGGCAAAATGTGGGTGGATAAGGGAGAGGGAATAATCAAGGGGGGTTCTGAGACGATGGATTTAATTGGGTTGAATGTCCTTTGAGGAGATGGGGCAGGCTTGTGAAGGAAGATGTGAATTCTGTCATGGACATGTTGGGTTAGGAGGTGGAGAGGTAAAATGGTTCACAGCAAGAATGTGGAGATGCACGTGCAGACCCAGGGGAGAGACATGTCAGGAAAACAGAATCTGGAGTCCTTAGACTCTGGGATCCCAGAGAGAGAGACTGCCTGGATTCAAATTCTGCCTCTGTCACTTGGTACCTGCAAACTGCAGATGGAAATAGGGGTACAGTCAGAATTAAATGATCTCATCCACACAGGGCAAGCAGCAGAGACTCCGGGGCAGAGTAAGTGCTCAGTAAATGTTTAGTAGTATTACTATTATATTAAGATTATTATTATTTAGTGTTGGAGGCTCCAGGAGTGGATGAGATCACCCTGAAAGAATGCGCAGAGACAGAAGAAAGAAGGGATGAGTGCTGAACCCTGCAGAAAATGGAAGGGTTTGGAGGAGGCAGAGGAAAGAGTGAGAACCAGGAAGGGAGGGAAATCCAGGCAGAATCATGTCATAAAAGAATTTCACAGTGGATGTGGGCATGGCCAGCTCTGCAGCAAAAGGGTCAAAGAACTCATTTTAACCCATTAACACCATTTCACGTGTGGCCTCTCTCTACAACCAATTATGTGCAATCCCCCAGGACAGACTGTGCGCTTAGGGCTCAGCACACTGTGCGTGACAGTCAGCGTGCAGGGGGAATAAAGGACTGTGTCTCACGTGCCTGGTATAGGACCTCAATAAATGCTGAATGAGTGAATGAATGAATGAATAACATGAAAAGGCAGGCTCAGGTTCAAGCTCTGCCAGTTGCTAACTGTAATCCCCAGTCAGTTATTTTTAGCCTCTCTGAGACCTCACTAATGAAATGAGGATAATAATATCCGCTTCTCAGGGTTGCTGCGAGTATGAAATGAAATACTGTATGTGAGTGTTGTGTAAATGGTACCACGCTTTACAGATGTACGGGAGTATTAACACAGGTTGGGTGCTGACTCACTAAAACCATTTACTGTACCTCTAGCAACCAGCAGAAATGTAGATTAGGCTTGGAGGCTGGGGTGGAAAGGATTTGTATTCCCCTGAATGGATGGAGGCCAAAATTTGGGAGACAAATGTGTTCCCTCCAGGGGCTCCGGCCCCTCATTTCCACAGGGGGCTGCAGGCCCCTGACCCAAAACATGCTCTGTTGATGCTTCCCGCTTGGGTTCCGTTGAAATCAAGTATTAAGACTTCCTAGTTTTGACAGGGCCTTTTCAGATTTGTCACTTTAATTAGCTTGGGCATTTGGTCTGGTTTCTTTTCATTAGTGGAACAGCCAGGGTTCTGAGATTGCAAACTCTCTCCAGGCTCCTTGGGGAGAATTCCAATCTTTGGAGTCCTGGTTTTACAAGAAGCTGGGTTTGGCCCTTTCCTGGAAGCTGGGCTATGACATTAGGACACAACCCAGATGTAACAAAGACTCTGCAAGCTGCCCTTGGAGGAGTCCTATCTTTGTCCAGAGTGAGGCAGCCAGGCATGTCCTGAGCCATGGAGCTGTCTGCCGGCAGCCCTGTGTTTTATCAATGACACCATCTTTTCTCTAGATCGGCAATTGGGTCCAAGAGGCAATTGGAATGGTTCAGGTCAGAGGGCCAAGAACTTTGCAAAGAGACCAAGGGGAAATCTTTCACTGCTCTGTGATTTCCTTCCAAATATCTTTTTGTTCATTATAAAGTCAATTTTTTAAATATGATAACTTTTTTTGTAAAATAAATAAAAGTATTCACATCCTCATCATCCTCCCCAGTAGAAGGGAAGGGCACTGACCAGGGATCAAAAGGGTTGGATGCCAATTCTCTGCCACGTCCTAGTGTGTGTGGGACCAGTCACTTAATTTCCTCATTTACCAAAATGAACTGTAATATCCCCCCATCCTGTCTCTTGGGCTTTTTATAGGATTAAATGAGATAAATGACCTCTTGGCAATTTTTAGGGACTTGCCTGATGGAAGAGTAAGGGTTAACCTCTGGACAACGAGCCTGCTGGGTCTCCTTCTATGATCTGAGGGATGAAAGAAAGAGGCTGGGAGCTGTCCTTTGTGTTAACACCTGCCACAGTATATTAGGCATTTAGCCTAGCATAGAATCCTTATACATTATAAAGCAGGCCTTCATGTCCCATTTTACAGATAAGGAAGTTCAGGTTCAGAAAGCTAAAGTACAGTGCCTAAAGTAAGTGATAGAGCCAGGATTTGAACATAGGTCTGACTCCAAAACTTGTACTCTTTCTTCTCCACAAGGTCAGTGTGAAGAGGCGTGTGCTTGGTGTTCTTTCTAGCCCTTCCCCTCCAATATCATTCTTACTTCTTTGGCGGGGGAGGGGAACAATGTGTTTTTTCGGAAAACAATGTGTTTTTTCCAGGACCCATCAGTTCCAAGTCAAGTTGTCCTTCAATCTTAGTTGTGGAGGGCACAGCTCAGCTCTAAGTCCAGTCGCGTTATCAATCTAGTTGAAGGGGGCACAGCCCACCATCCCATGTGGGAGTTGAACCAGCAACCTTGTTGTTAAGAGCACGCACTGCAACAAACTGAGCCACCCAGCCACCCCTCATTCTCACTTCTTAAATAATGCAGAGAGAGTCTTGGACCCACCATGGTCACGCCCAACTCTAAAACTGTTTCAGGGATGATGTTGCCTTCTGACCTTACCTGTCTCTGCTTCCCCAATCCCCAGGTGACTGGAAGCAGCAAACCTTGTCCTGTCTTCCCGTCTGATCTGGAACACTGTATGCTTGGGCACAGAGCACAGAACAGATGTGAGACCTCTGGAATGGGGAAGGAATGAGAAAGAGGCAAACATACTCCTGGCTCAGGGGGTGTGGATTGCCAAGGATCTTTCCTAGAATAAAAACAAGACTGAACTCTCAGAAACGACTGGGCATTGATTCAGGGCCCTGAAATGTCTCCTGCATCTTTTCAGGAAAGGAGGAATTCCTGAAAACTCTGATGATGGCTTGGAATGGCATGGTTTGCATTAATTAGTCACCCAGCTTTGGCTAGAGTTGCTATTTGTTGTGGGGGATGGGTGGCACAGGGTGACATCTGCTGGAAATACTGAGAAAGCTGTTCAGGCAGAAACCCCATAGCACAGATTCTATAGCAGAGTTTGTTCCAAAGAATGGTGCAGTTATTATTCCCACTCCCCAATATAGGACATCAACTGAATTCTCCACCAGCCGTAGAACAGGTTTAACTGATATCTATTTTCTTAAAGTTCAAAACCTTTGCAGAAAGTGGCCACGTACCTTAGTAAACAGGAGGTGGGGGCTGTGGAGAAAGGAAGATCAGAGGTCTTCAGGGTAGAGTTGGAGCCCTCTTGGCTCCAATCCTCTTGGCAAACCAATGGGTCCACTGGTGTCTATTTCTTGGTGTCTCTCCCTGTACATCAGACAATCCAGTTATGAATGTCAGATTGCTCCCTTTACTGCTGGGGGCTTGGCGGGGAGGAGGAAATGGGGAAAGGGCTCTTTATTTAGAAACTGCTCTGAGATGGAAAGACAATATGACACATCAGCTCATGTCAAAAGAGCTCATCCTTCCCGCCTACAGCGTTAGCAATTTCCTACTGAGGTTTAAGTTATTTTAGAAATTATTATTTTGTTTTTATTTATTTTATTTGTAGCATAACTCAACAAGATGTTGCTGCTCAGAGCAGGTGTGTGTGTGTGGGGAAACCTGTCCAAGGGCAGTCAGGTGACTGCCTGAGAGACTTGGGGTGAGGGATAGGAGGTGTACATTTTGGCTATTTTGAGGAGAGGAGGGCAAGGAGTGGGAGGCTGCTCGTTTCTGCCTCAAACCTCCTCTCATTCTGCCTCACACCCCCCACCCCTCCAATTCCCCTTGCTGCTTCCAAGCAGTCACATCTTGATGGGGCAGGAACGGGGGTCCCAGACTCAAGATGCTTCAGCCATGGGCACAGATGAGATGAGAGCAATGGGGGAGGGGAAGTCCAAAGTGAGCCTGGACATCTGTAACACCACCCTCTTCAGAGTCAGGAAAAACTGCGTTTCAGTTGTCTACCTCCTTACTTTCCCCCCTCAGGCTTCTTCTTTCCCCTCGTGTAAAATTCTAGAGTTGCTACTGGAAGGAGCCTGAGAGAGCTCCTCATTCAACCTCATCATCTTGCAGATGAGGGAATTGATGCCCTGACATGGGATCTGACTGCCTCATTGCTGGTTTGGTGCATCCATCGTGGAACCCAGTCTGCTGCCCAGTACCCTTGTTTGCCACTATGCCATGCTGTCTCTGCCCCTCCTCTCCTCCCACCCCTAAACCAAAACAGAATGGTCTTTTCTTCTAAGAGACAGTGTTGATGGGCAACAATTCCACTTCTGTCCCCTCCTTCCCTGGACCCCACCCCCCTGGTCTGGGCAGGACCCTGGGAGTCTGAATATAGGAAGAAACATAGATGTGTTTTAAGAGTGGGTTTGTGAGAGAAAGGGGTTCTAGAGAGGAAAAGTTCCCATCTTTACATGAGGATTTTTTTTCTGCTTTGTGGCTGGATATGTGACTACAGGTATCAGCAATTGACCTGGGGGCAGGGAGGGGGGAGGAGGAAGACAATAAAGAGGACAACGAGGGTGAAGCTTTTTCTTAATGTAAGAAAAAAATCATTTCTCTTTTATCTCTGTTTCTCAGTGATTGCCCCTTTATATGTGTGTGGGTCCCTCTGCCTGTCTTTCTCTATCCCTCTGCCTCTCTGTCTCCCTGCCTCTGTCTTTTTCATCTCTATCTTTGTCTCTGTTTCTTTCTCTGTGTCTCTCACACGCACTCACTCAAACACTCCAAATTCAATAGCTATTGAGTGACTTGGGAGCCCCAGACCCTTCCCTCAGTCCTGTCAGAGCAGAACCTCCTTCTCTCTGCTCCGTTGAGAAATGCCAGGTCCAGAGCTGCAGCCGGGGCACCAGAGACACTGCAGAACTGCCTGCCGAGTGTGGAGGCTGAATCCAGGAACAATGAGAAATTATCTGTTAATTCTCAGCTTCTGCCACCTGCTCTACTAGGAGCAGGCTCCTTTGCCTTCAGTTTAGATGTAAATTCCCCCACTCGTTGTAAGCAAAATATTGATTTCCCTGCATCACAGGCCTGGGCCCCTCTGAACGATGCTGTTTTTTTCATTCTCTGCAAAGGCAAAACAAGGCGCTTTGTTCTGCGAATTTCCCTGGGAACTCGAGAGGGGGAGGGTGAAATCGCCGCGGAGTGACAGAGTTGCCATAAACATGGGCAGAGAGCGGTTTTTCTCCATTTGTATTTTAAATAAACACAAACCTGTCTCCTCAGAAACTGCCAATGAGCGTGTAATGAGGGGCCTCCAAGCTCCTGTTTCTCACAGGCGCTGAGCTTTGTGATGGGTGGTGGAGAGGAAGGTGATAGGACCTCTGGGCTCCTCAGATGGGTCTAGAAGCACTGGGAGGCGAATGGGGACCCCACAGCCTCACCTGTTCTTGAAACAGCAACTGAACATCTACCGCAGGCAGGCGGCCTCGATTGCATAATGTCGCTGGGATCACACCTGTTCAGTCGCTCCCACCTGCGTTCCCAGCCTTCTGCCGCAGGCTCCATAGGTCCAGGGTGGAAGCCGTGAACCCTCTGCAATTGCCCCACCCATCCCTTTCCTAATCCGGTTCCGACACGACGGTGACACTAACTGGGTCTTCAGCACCGTGGACAGAGCCAGGGAGGGTGTCCCTACAGGAAAAACAGCCTGGTTAGGCCAGGGGCCCCTCAGGCCTCCCTTGGCCCTTTGACCATGGCGAGCACTAGCTGCTCCCGGCTCTCAAGTCCAAGGGCAGGCTAGCGCGGCTGGCGCAGATGCTGCATGGTGGAGACCGCCAGGAGCTGGGCTCCGAATCTCCTCCCTCTGGAACATGAGTCACCGCTTGAGCCGCTTCAAATTAGTGTGTTAATTAGGAAGAAAGACCCTCCGCCCCAACCCACCACCACGGTTCACACCAGCCCTGTGGCTTCCGGAGGCTCCAGCTAAAGTATCCGTCCCAGCTCCGGAAGGCAAAGGGACCTGAGCCTGGAGCTTCGGGTGAGCCCCACACCGCAAGGGGCCCACCCGCGGACAAACCGAGAACGGTGGGACTTTTGTGACAGGGTCCCGATAAGGCCGCGCCTGGTGGTGGCCCATAGATCTCCAGGGCTGAGTGAGGCGCCTCAGAGCCCCTCAGCCAACCTGCTCCTGAACTTCATGTCACAGTCCCTGGAGGGGAGTTCTGCCTTGAGTCTCAAGCCTCAATCTACCGTTTAGTTTTTGTCTCCCCGGCCCTTGTTATGCTTAACTGCAAGATACATTATCTCTGTGCTGTTGCACAGAAGCGGGGAGGTGGGTCTGGCGGGAACGGAGCGCCCTCTTGAAATGCCCCCGATTTCTATTCGCCAGAAACTTTCCCCTCCCGTTGCCATGGAGAGAGACGGCCGCTGCCTCCCGTCGCCATAGTAACGTGCGGATACCACGGACCGCAGGATTGCGGGGTTTGGGAAGTCTTTTTGCAGTTCGCATTGCCGCGCAGTCTTAGGGTCTTCTGCCTCCGAAACTGGGACTCGGGGCAAGTCTGACTAACTTCTCCCGTCAGGAACATTTGCCAAGGTCCTCCCACCCCCAGCTGGGTCGTCCTTCTCTCTGTAATGGGTTTATCTATTTCGTTGCCACTTGTGTGACATGTGGCAATTTCCCCAGTATTTTCACAAACACTATATCCTCAGGCAGCCCGTGAAGCACTCGCAATCATTATTCTCCTTTTACAGAGAGGGAAATTGAGGCTCAGAGAGGCCCAAGGTCACACCAGGCAGTGAATGCCGACCAGATCCCCGGGCCTTGCACCCCTCAGGATGCGGGACAACTGGGTTCCATCTCCTCAAACCCACCGGGACTCAGACCAGTCCCTGCGTGTAGAGGGGGCGGCCGTGAGGCGCCAGACTTGCCAGCTGCTGTGGGATGCCACGTGAGGGGCGGAGACCCTGCGGGGTAGTGATTAAAAGCCCAACGGAGCCGCAGGGGCCGCTGCTGGGAGGGTCTTCTTGGGGCCTCCTTGCCCCGCCCTAGTCCGGTCAAGGCGCGGTTCCGGCGGCTGCTCGGAAAGCCGGGGTGTCCGGGGCATGAGCGGGCCGTGGGGGACCGAGGGGCCTCGGTGCCAGGCGGCGCTCGCGGTCCTGGCCTCGCTGTGCCGGGCCCGGCCGCCCCCTCTCGGGCTGGACTTGGAGACTTGTCAGAGCTTCGAGCTGCAGACCCCAGAGCGGAGTCCGAGCGCGGTCAACGCAGGTAACGCGAAACCCGAGGCCCCCTTCCTTCCTGGATTCTCGCCTGGTCTGCCCCACCCCACCCCCAAAAAAGCTCTTGCCTCTGGAGTCTCAGAACCTAGAGAGAGAACTTCGGCTCAGGATTCTGGATTCGCAACCACCGTTGGCCAGTGCCCTGGCCCATGACCCGCAGGGCAAGCGGAGAGACGCGAAGGGGACCCGGGAGGAGAGCATCCCTCTGCCCTCCCTTGTAACTCTGCGGGGACCCGCGAAAACCCAGGCTCCCGGGATGTGGCACCCCTCGGGGGCCTCAGTTTCCCTCTCGTCTCTCCGCTCGTTCTGCGGGCGATCACCAAGGGAAGGATCCGTGGAGCGAGCAGGAGACCTGGGACACTTCGGCTGAGGACATAACTCGTCTCTTCAGGGGTGTCGAAGTCCCAGGGCTCGTCTGTCGGTCTGTCCATCCGTTTGTTCTCTCGGGGAACGCAGCCCGAGCCCCCTGGGTCTCTCAGAGAGAAACTTGGGTATGCGGCTGGCTGGCGCGAGGTCTTTGTGTCCGGGTGCCTCTCCGACTGCGAGTGGCTTTCTACGTCTCCGCTGGGGAACGGGGGGCGGGGTGGGGGAGGGTGTCGCGGCATCCTTCC
>NW_017731647.1:1443097-1530233 GCF_001890085.2 Hipposideros armiger | reverse complement strand
GGTCTCTCTCTGACTCACTGGGACTCGGGCCCGGTGCGCGACTGAGCGGTGCCTCTCGCCGACTTTGCCAAGCGGTCCAACAGCGCGGACGCTGCGCCCGACGCAGTCTGGGGCGGCCGCCGAGCCCTGGCGGGAGCCCGAACCGAATCTAGCTCGCCGGAGCCGGTGAGTCTGGAGCCTGAGCTCCTCGGGCCCCGGGCCCGGAGAGCGGCTGCGGCGTCTCCCGAGAGTCGCGACAGTGGGAATGGCGTGTCGCGCCCTGGCGACGGGAGCCGCGGGAGGAGGGGCAGCGTGGTGGCCAGCTGGCCTCGGGTATTTACCTGCCACACCAGCGCCGTGCGGCCACGCGCTCGCCCGCTGTAGCCGGGCTTCTTTGTCCCGATCTCGATGTCTGGAGGGTCCTGAGCTGGAAGGAATACCCTGTCGCGTTCCCTCCAGGGGGAGCGGCCGAGGGCAGTGCGAGGCCTCCAGAGAGTGCAGAGTGGGGGTGGGGAGGTCCTGCAGGAACCAAGGCACCGGGGTTCTTTGGCTCTGGCAGACTCCACCCCTACTTGTCCCCCTACCCTGACCCCAGTGGCGCAGGGGTCGCCCCGGGACTCTGCATCAGCGCCGCGGGAAAAGGAGGAAGGGGCGGTAAGAGGCGGGAATTTCGCCTCTACGCGCTTCTCCTGGGATCAAAAGCCGGGAACCGGAGCATAGCGGCGGCTCCTCCGGAAGCGGATGCAGGTGGGATACACGCCCCAGAGGCCGCAGGTTTCAAGGCTCTGTTTTCACTTGAGGTTAAAGGTCAGAGATATAGGTAGGTCCTGGGTTAGGGCCGCTGGGGGAGGGGAGAGAGGAGAGGGCTGAGGGTAGTGGGCCAAGTGGTGGCTTCTGTGTGTGAGAGGGTTGTGTCCAGCCTTGGGGGGAATGGAGCCTACCTCAACTCTGTGGAGGTTGTAGGGGGGATGTTCCCACCCCCCTAGCCCTGCCTTGGCAATGCTTGATCAATGGGTTGATCACTACAGCAAAAAGGACTGAGATTAGACATAAAGGAGAACTTTTAAAAGGTGGTACAGTGATGGAGAGGCTGATTCTCCCTCTTGGAGAATCTCAGAATAGATTAGGCACAGCAAGTATAATTAGACTTTGGTTCTCTGGTGCCATCACTTCCTACACCACCCAGCTCCCCATAACCACCAGACACACAATTGTCCCCAAGTCAGGAAGTCTCCTCCTGCCTGCCTCCCCAGCTCCCTTCCATCCTTCCTCCAATGATCTATCACCAATGCTGATAATGTTGATCCTGACCCCTCAAACCCTAAAGGGGACAATTCAAGGTGAGGACACACCTGTTGAGTTCCACCTGGGATGGAAGCTGCCCCTCCTGTCTGTCCTGAGCAGAAATCCTGGGGGAGGGGGGGATGTATGTGTGTAGTACATCCTGATACCTGGAGGCTCTGGTGTTCTGACTGTCCAGAGGTACACCCTATAGTCTGGAATGGCAGGTACCTGGGCATCAGGCTGACGGCGAGAGAAGGCTGAGGAGTGAGCCAGCGGCCCCAGATGAATCAGTACGCCTTCCCTGCAGGCTGCTTCAGAAAGTGAGTTTGAGTTGTTAGCCCTGGGGAACTTTAACTCTGGCTGCTGAGTCACAAGCCTCAGGAAGCCCCAGGGGGCAAGCCTGGGGGCTGAAAGGGACACAGAAGGCAGATGGAGGCCCTTGATCTTAGCAAAAAAAAGAAAGAGACCAAGAGTGGCTTTGGGATCTCAGGGTTTAGGTGAGTACAGGGTCTGGGAGAGGCTGTGGCATTCAGGACCAGTCCCCAGGTATCCCAACTCCCAGCCTACTTCCTGCATCCCAGAGCCACTGCCTGTCAGAGAATGTTGAGTCTTTTCATTCGCAGTTTCATGAAAAAAACGCAGGTGGCTAGAGCATGCCCAGTTCCCTTCACCATTGTGTTTCCCCCTGCTTTGCTCCTGCTCTAAGGCTCTAGCTCTTGGGATTTCTAGTAACACCCTGAGATTCAACAATGGAGATTCAGACTGCTATCATTTACTGGGACCCTCCTCTATGCCAGCATCTGTGATAGGAATTGCACAGGGAATCTCAATCAGACACCAGCTTGGAAACACCCCTACATGAACCATCCCAGCTAAAAGCAAGTTCCTCTGTTTCTTTAAAAACTCTAAAGGCAGAGTTGACACACTCCCTCCACCCCCAGCCCTGCAAAGGGACACTGATGGGCAGCTCTCCACCTTTCTTTCTTTCAACTTTTTCCACAGGCCAAGTTGCATGGGCTCTGGATTTAAGGTAGTAAGCAGAGGTTCCGAGGTGTCCCAGAAAATGCAGGAAGCTGATGGGAGAACCAGCTGCCCTGCCCCTCCCAGGCTGGCAGCTGGAGATGGTTATTCTCCTGCTTGCGTATGGCCATGAGATATATGTGATGTTTGTTCACTTCTCTAATGACTCTGGAGATGTTCTGTGATTCAGCCACCTGTCTTTGAAGTTGGCCTTTTGCATTACAGATAATATTTTTCCTCCTTGTGACGGCAAATTAAATGCATCACTTTTCATCAAAATACCAAAGTCTTACTTTCTATGACCGAATAATCAGTCTCCCCCTCCTTGCTGGAGGGAAGGAATTCTGCAGATTTTGCCTTCCTTGGAAGATCCTTGCATGATCCGTTAGAACCCATGGTGGTGATCCTCTGACTCTGTGGTGTGTCTTGGCTTCAGGAGTCGAGAACCAGGATCTAGTACCTAGGAGTTGTAGAGCCCTTGGATTTATAATTCTAGAAGTTCTCTTCTGTCTCTCTGACTGTGGGAACTTCAAGAATGGGGATCTTAGATCCAGAATGCTCCATCCCTCCAAGCTCTGTACAAAAGATGTGTTCTTTTCTGACTATTCTAACATTATTCCGTCCTCCTGTCCACAGGGTGGGAGTATAACATGTAGCTGCAAAGAAGTAAGACTAAGATTGAGGCCTCTGGGTCAGACCAGGTTTTCTTAGGGCCTGTGTTGGGCTGTCTGGAATGGGGGAAAGCAGGGTAAAAGAAAGTCCTGACTGAGCTAGGTGACACCCCCGTTGGTCCTGCTTAGGAAAAGAGGCCTCTAAGCATGGAAGGACTGGGCCACACTTAGGAAGTGAAATCAGAGGGGCCTTTGAAAGTAGAGGGGAGCAGAGCATCTATTAATAACTCTGGATGCTCCGAGTATATGAGACTACCTCATCGCTCTGTTCTCTACTGATATGTTTTTCTTGCACATGGACCCAGACAGACCTCTCCTCTGACTAGTTGCAAGTATAAGCAGGAAGAGCTGGTAAAGGGTAAAAACAAAAAGATGTTTGTGGCTCTCCACCTGCCCCTACCCCATCTCCATAGCCTTGACCTTCACATTCAGAGGGACCACATACCGGACCAATCAGGCAGAAAGGTCCAGTCACCATCTGCCAACACAATAATGCTAATAATTGCTAAATTAATGCCAAAGCTGTGTTAGCGATAACACTCCACATTAGTCTCCGATTTATCTCTGAATCCCTTAATGAAGGTGGAAGCGGTGTCCAGTCATAAAGCTTGGTGTGGCCGTAATTAGCCCAGCATTGTCTCTCCCCATCACAGCTTTTTCAGGAGCATTAATTCCTTCTCTGTTTGGACTCTGCTAATTATCCCCATCGGTAGTTCTGCCTGGATCTCTGAAAGAAGGAAAGGAAGCAAGGACGCTGTGCTCCCCCTCCCGCTCACCCGGAATTTTAATTATACCAGGTTCTCCTAATAAATTTACAAGCCACAGCAGAGCTCATTATTAATGGACCACGTCTGTGAGCCTCAGAACAGAAGAGCTCCTGTCCCCCCAACAAACAGAGAGAGAGATACACACGTATTTCTCAGCACATCTCTAAATGAGATGTTCCAAGGGCCACTGGTTATTTACCTGGTGGCTGGTGGCTAGCCCACAGTGTCTGCACTTTCCAGGAAAGAAGAAAGGGCAGAGGATGAGAAGGTTGGTCATAATCCTAGCCTTCAGGGTTCTGCCCAGTTTCCGAGAGTCAGGCCAAAGGCCAAAGAGGATGCCTCCCACCCTCTCCTAATTATAACAGAAATGCCTCCTCAGCTTCTCTGCCCAAGCCTTCAACTCCACAGTTCAATTCAGCCTCCAGGCCACCCAGAGACTTGGCTCAAGAGCCTGGACTTTGGCATCAGAAAGTCCCAGGTTCAAATCCTAGCTCTTCCGCTTAATTCGATGTATCCTTGAACAAGTTACTTAGGTGCCATCTCAAAATTTAGTTGGTTTGTCATTGAGAGGTGAATACTAAGAGGAGGCTTTAAAGACTAAATGGAATAATGTAAGGGGGGTGCAATGCTGACCACTTAAAAATAAGTAATAAATAATGTTACTAGTATTAATATTATCATAATAATGGCCAGAGCCCTTTCCCTTCTCAGACCAGGCACTGTTCCTTCCAGGCTCTTGGACCTCCGCATTTCTTGCTGCCTGGTCTCTGGGTTATGCTTGTCTTTGTCTCCATCAGTGTCTGAATGAGAGCCCCTCAGCCGAGGCAGCTCCATCTCTGCACAGCGCCCGGCGCTTACCATTTCTGGGGGTCCAGCATCAATCCCAGTCCCTCCAGCCAGGCTTCTCCAGCTTTGAGGGGAACAGGGGAAATGGCCCTTTCTTTTCAGTTCCTCTCCTCAGTTTATCTTTTCAATTACAATCTGTTAGCGAAAATGCCTGTTACTGTTACAAAATGGATTTTCCTGACATGGAAGCCTATTAGAAAAACAGGAACAATAGCAAGCGATAAGAACTGCTGATGAATCCTCACACTATGGGTGGAGAGGGCACCAATGCTCTGTCTTTGGAGAAAGAAGTGTCAGTCGGGGAGATAAAAAAGCCTTGCGTTGCTAATTGATAACCCAGCATTTTCCAGGGAGAGAGGGAGGCAATGAGCCATCACCCCTGCTAGACAGTCTCACTTAAGGTGACAAGCGGGTCCTGCCCTGATGGTCTTCAAGAAGATCTTAACTTCCCAGGAGAGGAGAGGGGCCTGAAGTCTCTCAGATGCTTTGCCTCTGGTCTGGTGTCCCCATTCCCTGCCTCAGAGGGCCCCGCTTTGGGTCCGTTCTGTACACAGTAAACTATTACCCTCCACCAAAAAAGCAAAGCATGAAGAATAGTATCAGAGTACATTTGAGGAACATTCACCATGGGCCAGACACTGTCCTCAGAGTCTTATTTAATACTCACTGTTAGAACAGTCAAAAGTAGGGGTAATTAGAATCCCCATTAAATAAAAGAAGGAACCAACATGTGGAGAAGTTAAGTAATTTGCTCTAAGTCATACAATTAGCAATGTGGATGGATGTGCTCTGTAGTTATCCTGGAGCTGGTGCTCACCTGAGACATCCACCTGGTGCCTGAGCCCTGGTGAAGTCCACTTCCCCAGTCAAGACTGGAAGCCATGTACCCCTGCACAATGCCAGGTCCCTGGTTGTGTTTTCGAAGCTACTTTCATAGCTCCTTGCTCCCTCTGAGGCTGCTGGGTAATTGGCCAAGATGGTTTTTTAAACGAGGCACCCACAGAATACTGGACTTTTCTGATACCTGTGTAGAGATATTTCATACCTCATATTGAGTAATGGACTTCTTTTCCCCAATTCCCAAGAGAATTTTGCAAAAACATAGCACATTCTTAATTGTGGATTTCTCTTCCACGATTGTCCTTTGGAGCCCATTCCTGTTCACCGGGTGGCTGGTGATGCTAACAATAAAATAACTGGACAAGTAGCAAGAAAATGAGTATTGACAGCAAAACTTAGAGATGTGAGGTCTTTAATATAGTACACATTATGTCTTGAGATATAGAGAGACCTCGCTAATATGAAGTACATTATTTCTGCTAGCACATTTGTTCCTGGTTTGTAATGATAAAGTTAAAGCTATCTCTATTTATTAGTGTTCATGGCTTGTAGGTGTTCTACCCACTAAACAAATTTCAAAAGTAGGGGATATTAAAACTAGACTGGGTAGAACCAGTCACTTCTAATAGAAATTGCTAATATTTATGTCCTCAGCACTTTGGATCTCATTGAAACCTCACAATGACACTATGCGATAGATACTATGATTGTACCCATTTTACAGATGAGGAAATGGAGGCTGAGAGAAATTAAATAGCTTGCCAAAGTCACGCGGTTTAGAGCCAGTGGGGATGGACATTGAATGAGCCCGATCTGACTCCTGCACCATGCTTCTTTCTCTCCAGGCTGAATGAGAAATGAAGAAGAGAGGGAGGAAGAATACAAATACTTAGGAAGTACTTTCTCTTTTCCAGTGCTGTGGTAAGGGCTTTTATCCTTACTGGAGGGTTCTCTCTCTCTTATCATGAAGCTAATGTCTGGTATAAACATGAAGAACACTGAATCAGGACTCAGATGGCTGAGCCGACCATCAAAATTCTATCTGCCTCATGGGGTTGAGGTTCAAACAAGATATGAGTGGGTAACAAGGCTCTGAAGGCTACCTGTGCACCTGAGGTTTACCAGAGGGTGCCTCTAGTGGGTGGGTTGGCACCAGCATGCCCAGGGTAGAAAGGCACATATCTTAGGTGATCCGGGCCTTTGCACTGTCCTTAGGCCATCTAGGAGCCTACCCTTCCCAGCCTAAATGCACCTTTAATCAGGCTATGTGGGCTGGCTCAGTTCAAGGCCACATATAGTGATTTGAAAACGGCTAACTGCTGTACACTCATCCCTGGCCTTGGCCTGATCCTGCTCTTACCAGCCTTGCTCACGGCCTGTATCCCCAGTGAGGGTGAGCCCACTCAGGATAGCGACCAGATCCTCCTCACATTGCCTGCTTGTGAAGTGCCTGGAAGAAGATTGTCCAGGCAGAGGAAGGGCCTCCTGGTCCTTACATAACCAGTATTGAGTGCTGGGTGCTGGTTTCCAATAATCCATACCTCCGACCCCCTAATCCCTGCCCCGAGGGAACAAAAGTCAGGGTCATGTGGAAAAGCATTCGAAATCGCAACCACACCAAGGGAAAATGGATTCCCTCGGCCCACTTCCTCCCCCCTCCTCTCTTTTCATTTAGGAATTCAGTTTTCTTTCTTTTTCTTTTTCTTTTTTTGTCAGGCTGAACATTTAAATGCACTCTATGCTTTCTGGATTCCCCCATTTCCCCCCCCCTTCCTCATTAAAATTCTAATTATTACCAGAGCAAGTAAGATGTATGATCAAAGGAAAGCAAAGCCTTAGAAATACCTTTTGTTTTAAGATGAGTCATTGCAGAGAAGGCTTCCAGAACAGCTGTAACAGAGAGCAGATGTGAAGGGCCTAGTGATGGCCAGATACTTAGGATAAGGGTGCATCTCTCTGTGGCTGCTTTCCTTGTGAACCCCAGGGGCATTAGGGCCTAAAAAATGGCCTCCATACCCTTTAGGTCATGGACTCAGAACAGCAAAAATTATTTTGATTTAACACCTCCCGTATATGTTTATTTGTCCCCACATTACACACTCCACATCGATAGAGGGTGTTTTGAAGAGCTGAACTACCTGAGTTGTATCTCGGCCCCATTTACTGGCTGTGTGACCCTGGGCAGTGTATCTAGTCCTCCGTGCCTCAGCTTCCTCATCTGCAAAATGGGGATAATCATGCCTTTTCCCTTGGAGAGTATTACATGAGTGAGTACATAAAAAGCACTTTGAACCTTGGACATCATAGTGTTCAATAACTTGACTAAATTCGACAATAAAATGCTATCACTTCTATCAACCTATACATATATTAAAATTTTGATTGCTTCTTTTTAAGATAATAAATACATATTAAAACAATCTGATGCTTTTTTCTTTTGTGCCTCTGGGATGCATGTACACCACACTGGAGATTTTGAGTCTAGAAGTTAACTTAGAATCAGCTTTCCTGGTCCCTGGCAGTCTCTGGGTGAAGGACTAACCCCAGCTCCTCCGGCCGAGAGAAGTCTCCCATGTCTCTGTGCAGGGGCCTGGGGGTTGGGGTAGGAAGCTAAGGACCTGAGGGGTCTCTGCTGGTATTCCTCATTCATGAAAGTGGTAGCTGGTCGAGGCCGGTGCCCTTAGCCAGGAAGTCAGAGGCAGTGCTCATGCCTCAGAGACAGTGGCTGATGTTCTCGCCTCCTTCTCACATACCCCTGGAGGGGGGACAGCTTTCCTTGGGGCCTGTGTGCTGTGAAAGTACTCTGAATCCCCCCCAGGAGGGACTTAGCATCTCTGCACTCCAAGCAGAATTTAGCACCTGGCACCTGGCAAGTGTTCAGTAAATATTGTTTGGGAGATAATTACAGCTTTTTTATGGGCCAGTCACCCACTCATCCTCATGGGCCAGTTTCTGTGCTAGGCCCTGAGTCAGACAAATATAAATTCACAGTGTTATAGTAGCCACAGTTTAATCAGGGACAAACAGGCTGGGGCAGTGGAAAGAGCCCCAGGCTGGGCAATAGATATCTGGCCCCTGGTCCAGGCTCTGTGTCTGACCTGGGACCCCTTCTCTGGACCACTGCTCCCATCTGTGAAGGTACAGCCTGGCCTCAGTACTTGTAGGGTCATTTCTCACCTTAAATCCTAAGATTTGTAAGACATTGGGACTGGATAATTCAGAGACTTCAAACTCATGGGTCTGCAGAGGCCAGGCGGGTAACAGAGTAGAACTGGTGAGAACACACTCCTCCAAGGAGGGTCACCAGTTCCCACCATGCATAAGTCCAGATATCAAGTCATCTGGCCTTTTCCAGGGTAACCACAATCTGGTGTGATGATGATGGTGGTGGGATTTCTTAACTTTCCAATCATCACGCAAGCTATACAAGCCTTACTGCTGGCTTGTCCACAAGTGACCTTTGTGCACACCTGCAGGTGTACGGCTGGTTCAGAGCCTTCTTAGCTCTGAACTTAACTCAGAGTGAGAAGAGGCCTTGGGATCAACGGTGGGGTGGGAGGTTGGCTTTTTCTCCCAAAGGGAGGCATCCTCACAGCTCTCCTGGAATAGTGGGCATCCTACTGGGGGCGGGAGTCAGGGATGGGCTGGGGATAGGGCAGTGAGCGCCCACCTTTGAACTGACCACTACATTCAAACATACCAGTTTCACAGCAAAGCTCTCAAATAACCACAGGAATGGGGAAAAAAACAGCTATGGGAATCATTTGTATCTAGCTTCAAAATAAACTGTGTGGATTGGATTCCAACTTGGTTCAAGTATTTATTGAGCCTACTATGTGCAGAGTTCTGAGTATGGAAGAAGCATTAGACCTAATCTTGGCCCTCAAGGAGATGACACTCCATCTCATTCACTTCAAGTCAACTCAACTGTTGAGCTCCTGCTTTGGGCTCCTCGGTGGAGGTTGGGTAATGGAAGAGGATCAGTTAGCCGAGCCTCTGGTCCTCAAGGCCTCAGGGTCTGTTGAGGAAGAGCTGTACACAAAAATGACTCTGCTATAAGTCTGGCCATAGTAACAGCTCTAATAGAAATTCAAATGTGAATGCTTCACAAATTTGCACATTTGCTTAGGCTGCTATTTAAATTACTTTCTGTTCCCTGTGCACATACCAATAGGCAGTAGGGGACCTAGGCATTCCCCAAGCTGGTGGTGGTGGTGGTGGGGCGCCAGAAAAATCAGATCAAGGTGAGGGGAAGGCTGCAGATGTTTTACAAAGTGAACTATGGAGCATGAACCCTGAAACCATCTCTCCTCCACCTGGGCGGCTTTCTCATAACCTTCTTTTCTCTTCTTCCGTCTTTGTCCCTTCTGTGTGCTCCCTCTTTCAACACCCTTCTCCACTTATCCCTCCTCTGTCTGTCCCCCTGTCCCTCCCTGCTGGCAGGCACCTCTGTCAGCCTCCTCGCAGTGGTAGTTATTGTGTGTGGTGTGGCCCTGGTGGCAGTTTTTCTTTTTCTTTTTTGGAAGCTGTGTTGGACGCCTTGGAGGAGCAAGGAGGCCTCCAGTCCCTCTTCTGCTAACATCCTCCCAGAAGCCCTCCAGAGCCCCAGCTCCAGAGGCAACATGGCCGACAAGCTGAAGGACCCCCATGCCCTGGGCTTCCTGGAGGCAGCGGTAAAGATCAGCCATACGTCCCCAGATATTCCAGCCGAGGTGCAGATGTCAGTCAAAGAACACATCATGCGTCACACGCGGCTGCAGAGACAGACCACAGAGCCAGCATCATCCACCAGGTGAGGGGTGGACCTCTCCCTTCCCTAACGCCACACCCCCATGTTCTCTTATTCAATTGTGAGAATCCAGCCTGTAAGAACCAGAGACCAGAAATAATAACACGTGAACTTTGGTGGTTGGAGAACGTATCTCATGATGTGGTCCATGGTGTGTGATCAACTAGGAGATGGTTACCAGGAAAAACTTCAGCAAAGGGAGACTTTTGAGGTGGGGTGCTGTGCATGTGCTATGCACTGGGATGTGTGTGGGTGGCAGCTGTTGGGTGTTTGGAGGGGAGGAAAGACTTCAGGCAAAGGGAAGAGAATATGCAAAGGCCCAGAAGCATGAAAGTTCATGGGGCGTCTAAGGATATATCAACAAAGCCTCGCAGACAGAGTCTGCAGTGCACGGGAGATAAGGCACAGATTCCTAACATTGTGACAGTGAAGATTTTATTACAACCTTTGGCAGAGTCCTCTGCGTGACAGTAGTTAAATGCATAGCATTCTTTAGCTGGACAAACAAAAGTGACGCCCACCACCTAATGACAAAAACATACTCTAAATTCAGGAACACTTTTAAAAGAAATAATGCATGCAGGCATGAGGCATTGTGTTTATTCAAAACTTAGGTCTCTAGTGGATTGCTGGGTCCCTGTAGTATCTCCCCCGGCCCCCAGAGGACCAGCCAAAGACAAGGAGGACAGGAATGAAAGTGCTGGGGTCACATTTACGGAGCTTATTGTATGCGCTCAGGCAAGTTGCTCACATTTCCTAGGCCTCACTTTTCCCAACTGTAAAATAGGGCTAAAGACACATAAGGTTGCTCTGAGGTGCTCACAAAGGAATCCATGTGATAACGAGAAGTAACGATAGATCGTTTATTATTATTAATACACCAGACCCTGTTCTAAGTACTTTATATGCATGAGTTAATGTCATCCTCACAGCAATCCTATGCAATTGCTACTTGTATTATTCTCATTTGATAGCATAGTGAGCTTAAATAACTTGCCCAAGGTCACTTAGCTAGACAATGGCAGAGCCACAATTAACCTATACAGTCTGGCTGCAAAGCCCAGCACCTGTTACCTACAGTGAGGGCTGTAGTGGTGGTGATGATAACAAAGGGAGAGCCACATCCCGGGTAAGATAGGATGGCCCTCCTCCTTAGGAACCTAATGGTTTAATGAGGGAACCAGAGTCACGTCTACTAGGAAAGAAACCTAGAAAGGAGGTAGTAGAAAAGCAGATAAAGTGATGACAGCAATGGTGAACATTTATCAACTTACTATATACCAGGCCCCATTCCAACTACTTTACATATATTAAGGCATGTGACGGCACACAAAGTCTGTGCAGAGGGGAAGCCGGTAACAAACGGGAAGAAAAGGGCGCCCGCCCCCTAGCGGGTAGGATGAGCCAAGGCCGCTGAGGGGTGTCAGCCTGCATCCCCCTCCGGCTCCCCCTGACCACACCCCCTCTCGCCCTCTGCCAGGCACACATCGTTCAAGCGCCACCTGCCCCGGCAGATGCACGTGTCCAGCGTGGACTATGGCAACGAGCTGCCACCGGCCGCGGAGCAGCCCACCAGCATCGGCCGCATCAAGCCCGAGCTCTACAAGCAGAAGTCGGTGGATGGGGATGATGCCAAACCCGAGACCTCCAAGAGCTGCGGGAAGATTAACTTCAGCCTGCGCTACGACTACGAGAGCGAGACCCTGATCGTGCGGATCCTGAAGGCCTTCGACCTCCCTGCCAAGGACTTTTGTGGCAGCTCCGACCCTTACGTCAAGATCTACCTCCTGCCCGACCGCAAATGCAAGCTGCAGACCCGCGTGCACCGCAAGACCCTGAACCCCACCTTCGATGAGGACTTCCACTTCCCGGTGCCCTACGAGGAGCTGGCCGACCGCAAGCTGCACCTCAGTGTCTTCGACTTCGACCGCTTCTCGCGCCATGACATGATCGGGGAGGTCATCCTGGACAACCTCTTTGAGGCCTCCGACCTCTCCCGGGAAACCTCCATCTGGAAGGACATCCAGTACGCCACGAGTGTGAGTACAATCCTGCCCTCTGGGCTTCTCGAGGGTCAGTAGTTCTGGGTTAAGTGGTCCGCGTCCTCATCCCCCCGCCCCACCCCCAGAGACAAATGGGTCTTTGCCCTTCAGGATGTGAAGTGGGGACTTGGACACTGACCGGTGGCCCCGCCTATGCTGGAGAAATCCTTGCCATCAGCCCCAGGTTGGGGTGGGGGCAGCAAAGCCCCCACGTGGGTGAGAAGGGAAGGGAAGGGAATTTTTTATATGTTGCTTCTGATCACATGTTCTGGGTGGTTCTCTCTACCTGCTAGGCCTTAGGTTTACCACCTATTAAATAATGGCATATGTCTCTTTGCTCATGGGTAAGGCTTGGGCCAGGCCCATAGACTGAGTCAGACAGCAGCATCTGCCAAGGGCACTGATGGGTACTAGAAGCCTGGAAAAGGCAATAAAACACAGGCTGCATTAATCAGGATGAACCATGTTATGCTGAAGCAACAAACAATTTCCGGGTCTGGTGGCATAAAACAACCAAGCTTTACGTAGTTTCCATTCACATTACACATGCTTGGCAGCTTGGCTGGGGCTCTACTCTACCTTGTTACCCAAGGATCTGAGCTGACGGAGGCTCCATCTTGACATGTGCTCCTAGGTACCACATCAAAGAAAGGGGATGTGGCAAATCACGCACTATTTCTTAAAGCTCCCACGCAGAAGTGACACATGTCACTTCCACTCACATTTCATTAACCAAAGCAAGACCTATGGCAGCTCCTAATATTAAGGGGGAAAGGCAAAGCAATCCTACCTCATGCCCAGGATAAGTGGGAGTCCTTAATGACCAACACGAGTGACACCCACACAGCAGAGCCCCTTCTTTTTTTTTTTTTTAAAGATTTTTATTGGGGAATTGGGGGGATGGGAACAGTGCTGGGGAATTGGGGGAAGGGGAACAGACAAGTTGCTTTTGTTTTGTTCTTCAGACTAGTTGTGGAGGACGTTACTTCACTGGCCTAAGTTGGCACCTTCATTGCGCTCTTCCCGGGTGAGGCAGATCAGTCGCCGGCTTCTGGACGGCCGCTCACTGCGGCTGCTGGCCGTTCACGCTGGCTGCTGGCTACACACGGTAGCTCATGGCAACCCACTGCCACAGGGAGTGCAGCCTACGCCGTCGCCGGCGACTCATGGCAGCCCAGCTCCAGGTTGAGCTGTTGTTCAGCATCTTAGCTGTAGAGGGCAGTGTCACTGGCCCTCATATGTGGGATCCGAACTGGGGCCCTCTGGCATCCCAAGCGAGTTCTTAACCATCGGGCCACTCAGCCGGCCCCAGAGCCCCTTCTTTTAAGCCCTGCCTGCCCAGGCCAGACTGGGAGGTGGGGGAAGATGGCCTGGCAGGAGGTATGGCTAACCCACACATGGTGATGGGGATGGGCTGTTCGCACTCCACAGGAATTAACCCGGAAGGTTTCAAGGAGCTGAGGCTCGGTTGACTTTTAAAAGGAGGGAGGACAGCTCTGGCACAGAGAATGGGAGAGGCCGTATCTAGAGCTCTTGGGTCTGGTCTACATGGAGTGCTCCAGCCCACTGGGTAGGTGTTGAGAAAGCTGTGTAATCGCGTGCTGCAGGGATAGGTGGAGTGCCTCTCTCGAAGCCCTCCCAGGCAGTGTAGAGCCCAGCAGGGGCGGTTCCACAGTGCACCCATGACCTTGTGCTGGGGTCTTGAGGGCTAACTGCTTGACTGTCTCCTTAGATATTTCCCTGGGGCAGAGACCATTTCTCAGGGGTAGGGGTGACCTCAGTTTGCAGGCCCTCCCAGTCCAATACATAATATCTCTGTATTGATTTTGTAAGAGGAGAGGCCAGGAAAATCAGCCTAACTCTGGTGAGAAAAGGGCAAGAATCCTGATTTGTTCGAAAAAAGAGCTTGGTAGGCTCTGCTTCTGCCATGGGGAGGGTCTCTGGGACATCCCATTCTCGTAGCTGGTGCTGACTATGACCAGTCCAGTCTGATATCCCAGTGCCTCCACCACATTTACTTTCCTGAAATGTCATCCCCAAGAATGGCCCCACCAGCAGGGCTAGCAGACGGGGCGGGCAGATGGGGTGGGCTGCAACAGCAGCTCTGCTCCATAAATCACTCTGAAGTTTACATCTGACACTGCTCCTCCCTTGTGGTCTCATAAGGCAGCAGCTTCATTAGAGTGGCTGTACAGGTAGAGAACATCTCAGCCCTGCCCACACTGAGGCTAAGACCCAGGGTCTCAGAGAGGCAGAGGTCAGGGCCAGGGGCTGTGGGAAGCAGAGCTCACCTCAGACCTCTGAGGAGCCTCCCTTCTTACCAGAGGGCTCACTTTTCTGGGACTTTAGCTCCAGCTATGAGTGGAAGCCCTAGTCCTGGAGTAGACAGTCTGCCCAAGTGTGCCCCTTACCTAGAGGCTAAGACCCTGGATTCTAGAGCTCCATGGCTGTCCCTGCCCTCGTCCCATCCCCCTTCCTTAACCCAAAGGCACTGGACAGACCGTCACCATCCCTCTCACCCTCAGTCAGTACACCATTATAATCTCCTTCCACCTCCTCCTAGCAGAACACTATGCCAGGCACTGGGGAGTGAGGCGGGCTGGGAGAGAAGCCAGCCTCGTCACTCCACAGAAATATATAATCTAATTACAGAGACCGGAAATGTCCATGCAGGAGCTAAAAGCAGCAAATGCTATACACTGTGTGAGGTTACAAGTCCTCAGAGCCAGGACAGCAGCAAAGGTTTCCTGGATGAGGGGGACTAAACTAGGTGGGGAGGGACTGGCAAAGAGGAAGGGGAAACGGTCTGGCCAGGAACAGAGTGAGTCTAGGCCCGGGAGTTTCCAAAGCTGAGCATCCGGTGACCAGGCTCATGTACCCTGTCTTGCCTGCAGTCTGTCTAAGCTGGCTGTCCTGGAGGCCCCTGGGCACCTCTCCAGCAGGCAAGGAATCAAGCAAAGGAGGGGAAAGGCACATAAGAAGGCTGGTGCTTTTACCTGCTTATTGGTGCTGACTCTAAGATTGTAATTATTTTGGGGCCAGAGAGGCCCAAATCAGTCACCAGGAAGGACTGAGCACTCAGTCCATATGAAATCCTGCAGCCAGCATGGTGGGGTGGGGGTGGGAGTGGGGGGTCGGTACAGATGAACGCAGCCAGGTCCCATCTCTCCTGCCTGCCAATCCCCCTCTTGGAGCTGCATTTTGGCTCCAAATTTGGAACTCCAGCAGCTGCTCTACCCGAAAGCTAGTCCCTGACCACATCTGGCATTGCTGCCTCTTCCCTTTGCAGGTTCCCCGTGTCAGTCAGGTCTTCTCCCACCTCACTGCCTGACCCAGACCAATCCACCTTTCTCAGCTTCTCTGAAAGTCCTCCCCTTCTCGCAACAATTGCTCCTCCGGATTTATTCTCTGTGCCCCTCAGTTATATCCTGAGTCGTGTTCTGTCTTGCAAAGTCCTCCCAGTGGCTCAGGAATAGCTCGAGTCCCACATATGGCTTTCTCGTGCCCTTTCCCTCAGGGCTGAGCATGTCATTTGGTGCCCCATGTAAGAACACAGCACATTCTTGATGAACGACCAATGGCTTAGTTAATTCAATTACAACTATATACAGATGCTTCTCTACTTATGATGGGATTACATCCCGATAAACCCATTGTAAGTTGAGAATATCCTTAAGTTGGCAATGCATTTAATACACCTAATCTACCGAACATCCTAGTTTGGCCTAGCCCACCTTAAATGTGCTCAGAACTTGCATTATTAGCTACAGTTGGGCAAAATCATCTAACACAATAAAGTGTCAGTTATGTACCCTCGTGATCGTGTGCCTGACTGGGGGCTGTGGCGTGCTGCCACTGCCCCTGCTTCACGGGAGAGCACCATACCATGTATAATTAGCCTGGGAAAGAATCAAAATTTGAAGTACAGTTCTTACTGAATGCATGTAGCTTTCATACCATCATAAAGTTGAAAAGTCATAAATCGGCTGTCTGCATTGGTGCAGAAGGAAAGGATTATTAAAGAAACAATGGAGTTGGGTGCGGTTAACCTAGGAAGGCTTCCTGGAGGTCAGGGTAGTATTTTGAAAATGGGTAGAGCCAGGCTTGGTGGAGAAAGACCCAGCCTGTGCATTCCTGCAGAGGTATGGTTCACGTAGATGGTTTGTGTCTCGAGTGGCAGAAATTAACCAGTCGGATCGTGTAGTCTGGACTTAAGTGACCCACAGGCTTGGTAGAAGGCGCTGTGGGAACGGGGGCTCAGGAGGCTGCTCTGAGGTCACAGCGGTCCATGAATGCTGCCCCCTTGCATCTCCTCATGCTTGTATCCAAGAATCAGATCCAGCCCCCAGCCCTAGCAGGTGGAGCCAGGCATGTCCCTTGCTTCGGTAGCTGCCTCAGTGCCCCAGTTGGTTTGAAGTAGCAAAGCCTGCAGCATCCTTATTGCTTCCCCCAACCACTGAACTCGTGAAGGGGAATGTACATCCAGGGAGCCTAGCTAGTCTAGCTCTTCGTTAATTGCAAATCTTAAGCTTCAAGGGACGCTGGCCTCCACATCCAGGTTGTTCTGGAGGGAAGCCTGGCAGCAATGAGCTGCTATAGTCCCCAGGGTGAGCAGTAGGGGAACCAGACGACCAGGGCACCTGGAGGCCTCTGCTGTTCCACCTTGTCAATACGCTCAGGTGTGGGAAGGAACAGTGGGAGCCATTAACTCCACTCCCTCCGAGGGCAGGGCCGCCCTGATGCCCCCCCATCCTATCCAGCTGGGCTAAGGTTACCTGGTCTCCTGAGCTTTCCCAGCAGCTTGCCATGTTCTCTCCACCCAAAACTTCCATTGGCTGCAATCACCCTGCTCTTTCCTTCCCCCTTCTTCTGCCCCCAGTCTCATTATTTCTACATAAAGCTGCAGATTTATCATTATAATAGAGCCGCCGTCACTGGAGCTTGCTAACGTCTCTGTAATCTTGTAGTTATTGCCACGGAGTCCTCAGACCACAGTGCACTTGCTATTCCTGTCACTATTCCAGCTCCTTTGCTGTGGTGGGAGGTGAAGGCTGTAATTGGAGCCATAAATATGTGTTGTGCTTGGTGCCGGTACTGGACTCAGCCATCTTTCTGCCTTACCAGGTCCCCGCCAGGTCAGTGTGCCTGTGTGTGTTGTTTTGGGGGGTGGTGGAGCATTCTGTATACTTCCAGGGAGCCTGGATCAGAGTCTGCAGGCAGGAAAGGAGGCCTTACACAATACTAACTGCCTGAGTGTCTCCCCAGAGAGCCTCCAGCTGGGAGGGAGCAGAACTGTGTACAAAGAGCTCAGGCTTTGGCGTTGCAGTCTAGCATCTACACTTTCTAGCTTTGAGACCTTGGGGACATTAGCTAAACCATGCCTCAGTTTCCACATCAGCACAATGAGAATGGTAATAATGGTATCTAGCTCATAGTGGTATTGTGTATAGTAAATTAAATAAAACACACAAGATGCCTAGGGCAGCACTGTCACGGAGCAGCCTCCTGAGCCCCGTTCTCACAGTGCTTTTTCTTCTGGCTCAGCCTGTGGGTCACAGTTTGTACCACTCCCAGTCTGACTCTCTCCTGTGGTCCTTACCATCTGTTCTGACTGGTTGGTGGTTATTATTATTCCTATTTTATTTCTTGTGCTAGCTATGCTGTGTGTTCTCTGTGTGACCTTTGAAAAGTGACTAACCTTCTCTGGGCTGCAGTTCCTCAGTATTAAAACAGCTTTACCTGAGATGCTGAGCTGTAGAGAAGTGCCTGGCTCTTGTCACTTTCGCAGAGCAGAGGTGCTCAGTCCTGGAGTGGGGTCTCCATAGCAGAGGCCTAACCCCCAGGATTATAGGCCACTAGGCAGAATTTCCAGACGTACCTCCACTTCCCCTTAAATGTCAGTAGGAATCAGTCCTCTCTTCAAGCCCTTGGGAAATGGCCTCTAGGAGGTTCCTACAATAAGGAAGGCCCCACCAACAAGCTTGTCTTCCTCCTTTTCCCACAAGGCACAGCCAGGGCTCAGCTCCCTCACCATCTCAGGTCCACCATCTCCTGGGGATATGCCGGTTATTACTTGAGCTTCTACTAGGAGCCAAGAGCACTACCAACTGTATTACATTTCATCCTCATCACATCTGTTATTATCATCCCCATATATAAATTTAAAAAAGAAGGTCCCAGGTTAAGTGTCTCACCCGGTTTCACCCAGGAAAAGTGGTAGAGAGCCAGTGCCCTCAGAACGCCCACCCCGGGTCTCAGCCTCCAGTTCTGTCCTGGCTGGGAGGCAGGCGGAGCCAGAGGGAAGCATAATTAAGCTTCATTTGTTCAACATGTCTTTGGTGATCCCTCAAAGAACATATTTGGGTCTTAAAACATCTGGTTATTGAAGGGACAAACATAGTCCTTGCTTTCAAGGAACTTACAGTTGAATGGAATTCTCAGAGCAGGGAAAAGTGTTGTCAACAGAACACATTTATTTAACTGCATTACAAAGAAAAAGCAGGAGATAAAAGTGATTATTGAAGCTGGGGGAGTGAGTGAGAGAGTGGGATGGGGGATACAGATGGCAGAAGGAGAATTAGGGAACAAGAACTGAGCTTTGGCGAACACCCACAGTCAAAAAGGAGGACAAGGGTCCAGCAAAGGGTACTGAGCAGGAGAAGCCAGGAGGCATGAGCTGGGGAAGTGAAACGAGGGGTGGTTCGGGAACCGCGCATTCCACAGTGATCTGTCAGCATCTGCGAGGTACCAGCTCAGTCCTTGTCCGGGGATACAGTTGTAAATGAAGTCCCTGCTCTCGTGGAGCTTATGCTCTCACAGGAGAAGACGAGTGGGTAAGTGAGATAAACAGTATGTCTGAGAGCGATAAGTGGCTTGGAGAACGGCAAGCAGGGAAGTCCTGGGGGAGGTGTGTGGGGCTGGGGAGTGTGGGAGGGTAAAATTGGGTGGTCTGGGGAGACCTACCTAAGAGGAGGCCATTACAGTAGACCTGAAAGATGACAGGGAGAGAGCCATGCAGACATCTGGAAGAAGAGAGGTCAGGCAGAGAGAAAGCCATATGCAAAGACCATGAGGTGCGAAGACACCTGGCTTGTTCAAGAACAGCAAGAAGGTCAGTGTGGCTGAAGCAAAAATGGGGCTGGGGATGGGAGAGAGTAAAACATGAAATGGGAGAGGTAAAGGAGCAGGAAAGGTGAATGGGGTCCCACAAGCTAAAATTTTAAGGGATCACTGTAGCTGACAGGTTGAAAATAGATGACAACCAGGGCAAAGCCATGGAAATCAAGCGGGATTTCCATATTTCCTATTGCCAGAAATAAGAGACAACAGTGGCTTGCACAAGGATGGTGGTGGAGATGTAAGATGTTGCTTGACTCTGGATATATTTTAAAAGTAGAATGAGCAGTATTTTCGACAGATTGGGTAGAGGGTCTAGGGTGTAGAAAAAGAAAAGAATCAAGGTTTTCACTTTGAGCAACTCAGGAGAGAATTAAGGTTCATTGAGTCAGAAATCCTGGAGGAAGAACCTATTTGGGGAGGAAGATCAGGAACTCAGATTTGGACATGCTCCATTTGAGACACCTTTGGGACATCCATGTGGAGGTGTTGACCAAGAACTTGAATATAGAGTCTAGAGTCCTGAAGAGAGGCCTTGACTAAAAAAAATAAATAAATGTAAGAGATGTCAGCACATAAATGGTGATAAAAGCCATGAGACTAGTTGAGTCCCCAAGTTTTGAGAAAAAAACAGGACCCAAGACTGAGCCTTAGGATACTCTACTGTTTAGACGTGAGGACCTTGAGGAAAAATCAGCAAAGGAGACTGACAACCAGCAACCAGTGAAATAGGAGGAAAACCAGGAAAGTGCAGTGTAGTGGGAAACAGTGTTTTCAGGACGAGAGAGGGAAGATCAACTGTATCAGATGCTGTGATAGATCGAGTAAGAGGCAGACTGAGATGTGACTGTTTTGTCCACAATGAGCCTTGACAAGAGCTGTTTTGGTGGAGCCCAACTGGGGACAAGACCGGTTGTGGAAGATTGGGACATGGGTTTATCATTTTAGGGAAACTTTCGTAGGTGGGTAGTCCTTGAAATGAGAATTAAAGGACTATGGAGGCTGGGTTTGCAGTGTGCCACGGGCTGGGTCCAGGTATGGGCCATACCTTGGGGAAATGGTAGGGTGGGGATGGAGGAGTAGGCGCAAGCCCCAGCCCACTCAGAGTAACCCAGGCCAAGACAATACACTCCCTCTGGAATTTGCAGCTTGAGGCTCAGTATCCCTAGAATTCTTCCTTAAATTCTTGAGTGCCTGGACTCTTGTAGGCACTGCCACGCTGGGATAGAAGCAGCCAAGGAGACCATTCCAGAACAGGCCTGCAGGGCAGATCGGGGTCACACAGAAGTCCCAAGAGGTGGGAAGGGAGCAAGGCTGGGCCTGGGCTGCCTGCCCGGACCCATGAAGCTGCTCCCCAAGCCTGTCAGCAGGAGCTGCACTGAATAATATATGAAGCCTTAAGCGACCTGGCCCGAGTGAGCCCTGGCTGTGCCCTCCCAGCTGCCTGACCTACTGCTTGAGTCAGAAGCTGCCTGGGTCCAAACAGGGCTGCAAAGCAGCCCTGTTTACTTGCTGCTCAGTGGGAGCTGCCTCTGGCCTGCTTGTCTCTACTAAAGTTCCTTTACTACCACACTCGCTCCAGCCTGACCTTTTTATCCTGAGTCCGTGGAATCTGAGCACTCCTCCTGCATGTCTACCGTCAGGCCTGTGGGTGGAATGTGCAGTCCAAGCCCCCACCCAGTCTATTGCTTCCGCGGCTGCCCATGCAGAGTGCGGCTGGGTGGGATCTTCCCTTTGTTCTTCTCTCTGAAGAGAGGAGGAAGGGAAGGGCCTCTCTGGAAGGATGTCTTGGTCAGGTTGGAACATCGAAGCTGGAAACAGCTTTTCCTGCTTCCAAGTAAGGACTGCAGCCCTACCCTCAGAGCACGTGTCCTATGATGACTAGGAGGAAATCGGAGGGGGTGACCCAAGGGGTCCCTCCATACTCAAAGCTCAGGTCCTGAGAAAGTAGCTCCCCCAACCAAGCCTCAGGCTCTGAAGCCAATAGGACCTTGACTTTTCTGAGGCTACCCAAAGGGTCAAGGCTCCTTCAGAAAATGATGGCTGAAAATCCATCAAGAACCCAGAAGGAGGAGAGGCGGGGTGTGGGGTCTGAGCTCCATTCCACAGGCAGCACATCAGCTTGGGAGACAGGGCACCCACCCCCAGAGTGGCAACAGAGCCCCTGCACCATAAGCGAGAGTGCACTCTCCCTGCAGCAGAGGTGATGGATGGGCACTGATCCTCCCACACCCTCTCACTTGGGCTGACTGGGACCAGTGGCCATTCTCAGGTACATGGGGTTAAAGGTTGCTGGTGTTGTGCTATTAAACAAAGCTAATTGGCCCAGACAGGGCTCTGACCCAGCTGTAAGAAGACTGGCCTCGGGTGCTCTCCTTGAAGTCATTTCTAAACTCATCCTTGCACAATAGGTCGTTCTGTACATCCTCACCGGAAATGGCCTTAAGAGGCTGCTAGAAGCTCAAAACAGTGAGACAGTTCCCTTCTCACTTTTACTAAATTCCTAGCAGCCCGACAGCCCCACTGCCCACTCCTGCTGGCTTCCTGCTGAACTCGGCTCCCAGTGCAACCAGACTGCGGGTCCTGTTTTGCCTTCTTCCTCTGCTCACAGCTTGCTACAGCTTGAGGCTGGCTGGGCCAGCCAACCCTGCCCTGCCCTGGCCCCACTTGCCCCCATTTGTCTGTGGTGCACCTCAATGGTATAAACATCTAATCTTTCCCTTACTTGAGCATGAATGGAAAATCACTAGTCAACAAGCACATGCATCAACAAATCTATTCCTCTAATACTGGTGCATTTATGTGCTTCTCCACCTTGCTGCATAGAGCATATGCACTTTTCTAGTTGCTTCTGTGGATTATCACCTGATAATCTACAGTGACAGTTTCTCCTGGAGAGAGAGTATTTGGTCACAAAGGAAGTGACAGCCAAACATCCCCTCTGACACTGTCAAGGATGGTCAAACTTCAGGATTCACTCAGGAGGAAGGGATTGCAATGGGTCCCCTGATCAGCAGCAGTTCAGAGATTGGGGTCACAGGGTGCAACTATTACCAGAAAGCAACCACCTTGGGAGAATTGGGGCAGCCCCTGAGGGGTTTCTGATTTCCTGCAGACCACAGTGTTTGACTCCTTGTTCTTATGGAGTTAGGGAAGGTCAAAGCTGGAAAGGGACTTGGAAGTTATCTGGCTCAGTGTCCTCTTACCACAAATGAGCAAGTTAAGACCAGAAAAGTCACACCTCTCTGGGATGGCTCAGTAGGTCCATGCAAACCTAGACTCTGAACCCAGATCTCCTGAGACCCAGACCTATGCTCTGCCCACTGCCTTCCTCATCTCTAGGTTTTTACAGGGAATTCTCTTGCCCTGGTGTTTTTACTCACTCCTCCCCGCTTCCCTTCCTAGGCCACTGCCCACTCACTGCTTTCACTCTGGGCCCCTGAGCCTGTCTAGGCTGTAGGAAAGAGGGCCAAAGGAGGACCTGGAGTCCAAGGCATGAAGGCACAAAGCAAAGATGATATTCTCTCTGCCAGTGATCAGTCCCTTCCATACAAGAGACTTCCTTTCTCTACGGAGACTAGAGATAAGCAAACCAGAAGGCAACATCCGCCAGAAAGCCAAGGAGGAAAGAGAGGCATTTGTCAAAGTACCTTGGCCCCTAAGCCAACTAACCCCTGACCTCAAAGCCTCCCCACTGCACATAAATATTTATACCTTGGAGGAGGAAGGTCAGCCTTATCCAGTTACTGGCTTATTTTTTATGGTGTTTTAGTGTCAGCAGCAATGTAGAAAAATGTGATGTCTCCAGCAGTCAGCCTCTGTCCACCCCACTCCCCTGCCAACACTGTGCCCATCTGGCCCTCATCCACACTTATCAGTCATCCCCTGTAGCCACATTTTTCTCTTATGTCTGAATTGATGCCTATTTATTTTCCATGAATATTTAATGTCTTCCTTTCTGGACAAAGAGAGACTTGAGGGTCTCTTTAGGGCTGCAGTGAAACTTGGGATGGAGGGTTTTCCATGGAGTCTGCTTTCCACTTGGCCTTGGGATGAGGGAATTAGAGCAGGGAGACAGCCCCTGGAATGGGAGGGGCTGGGCAGAATGTTTGAATGTTCACTCCTATCTGGCTAGAGCAGGCTGGTGTTGCTGTCATTCTCAATGGCATGGGAAATACCAGTGATTGCTTCAGAAAACCCCCTGTCTGTCGTAGTAGAGCTCTACCATGCTGGCCTTGGCCCAGCTTGGCATTCAGGGAGGGCAGCAACATCCTTGACTATGAGGCTAGTTTTATATTGTGATCAGAAATCACGTGTCTGAGTATGTGTGGGGTGGGAGGCAGTCGAGGTGAGATGAGGAACAGATGAGGGAACAAGACTCAGATTACCGTCTAGGTGCAGAATTCTGCTTGCAGATGTAAGTAGGGTGTCAGCTGGGGCCTCTCTGCCTCCTGTGGGCTGGCTCTAAGTGCCATGGCTTACAGTGAATGCTCACCACCACCCTGAGGGTGGGTACCATTATTATCCCCAGTTTTCAGAGGAGGAAACTCAGGCAACCTGCTCAAAGTCACAAAGCCATGAGGCAGAGCCAGGAGTCAAACCCAGGTGAGTTGGCTACATTGTATTTGCTCCTAACTCTTCTTGCTGGCTGTCAGGTGCTGGCTCAGAGGGCTCTCCCCAAGGTCCCACCTCTCCTGGGATGGGGAAAGCAGGTGTTTTCCTGCTCCCCCTGGCTCTCTTTATCTGCCTTTTCTGAAATGTCCTCCTCTCAGCCTCCAGTGGCTTTTCCTTCACTGACCCAGTCACTAGACACAAGCTCAGCTCCACGCCAACCCATGCAACCCAAAGTGAGTAGTAGTGCTTCCAATGGAGGTGTGTTGTCATGGGAACTGGGTTTTTGCCCTCCCACTGCCCAGTGAAGAGCCTCCCATGGCTCAGAGACTGCTGGTGGGCACCCGCCCCAGGGCTTCTCACCCCATGCCTCCCACAGAAGGCCAGCTCCCATCATCCTCTTGGCTCCTCCCCACCTTCCCCCGGATTCCAGGTCTCAATCGCAAACAACCAGCATCCCTATTTAAATCACTCCAGGGAAGCTTAGTTCTCTCTAGCTCCATCTCTGAACATGCAGAACCCAACAAGGTGTTCAGTTGAGTAACAGGGCTGTCTTCTCCAGGAAAAGTGGAACCCTGAAGTTGACATATTTCTTTTGCCAATCTCTACCCTCCAGAGAAGACAATTGTGGTTTTAATTGTGGCAAATGGTATTTGTTTTCTCTTATTACCTAAGAACTTCTAAGGCCACTGGAATTCTGGGAGCCTATAAAGGGGCAGGTAGGGCCATCCCTGTACACCCAGGGTGCCAAAAAAATGTATACACATTTTAAGAGATGTTATCTATGCTCAAGCAGTCGTTCACATGATGAGAAGTGTCTGGACGCTGATGGTAACCACTTTGAGCACCTCTTGTAATTGCAGAAGTCAAGTGTGACTTGTATTCATCTTTTGTTATCGGTATATATTGAGTATTACAATTTTAACACAGTTTTTTCCTTTCTTAAAATGTGTACATTTTTTTGGCACCCTCTGTATGTGGAAGAAGCTTTGCCTAAGGGGGACAGGTGGAGTTTCCATCTGAGATGGGGGGACACTTTTCCTCTCTACTCTCCCAGGCCTGCCAGTGGGCTGAGAATGAAACAACATTTCCCACCAAAATGAGGCCTAAGTGGGAGGCCTCAGGCCTATGGAAGGATTGGATGGGGTCTTAACCAGGAAGGACACAAGCTCTTAGGAAACCACAATGTGGAGAAATGAGAGGATGCAACTCCCCAGAAATGAGCGGGGAGCTGCCAGAGAAAACCCCAGGGAGGGGAGAGGCCTGTGAAATTGTCCCAGACCCTCTGGGCTGGAGCCCAGTGGTAAGAGGCTCCCAAGGTCTTCTACCTGCGTGCCCTTGGCATTGTCTGTGGCGATTTCCTTTAAAGAGTGCAGGGCGGAACCTGATGGGACAACTCAAGGGGCTACTGCTTCTGCCCCATCTGCGCCTGGCAAACTCCCTCCAGAGACCCTCCCTACTGCCCTCAGGAAGGCAGCTACTTTGAATAAGGGAGCCAGGTCTTTGTGGGGAGGGGTGGGGAGAGGTTGCCCCAGGACTGACCCATGTGGGGCTCCTTCCCTAGGGGCCTGAGTCCACTTCCACTGCGAGCCTTTGGTTGACTCAGATCTCTGTAGTGACACATTGGGCCATGTGCTAGGAATAGTCCGTCTTCCAGGGAGAACAACAGCTCTGATGATGTGTCATGAAGCCATGATAAACGTTTCCCTTCATGAGAAGTTGGGGACAGGTTGGCTTTGTGACTTGAGGCATCTGCTTGAAAATGCCTCCCCCACTTTGTCAGAAACGATCTCCAGCTGAGTCACTCTCTAAGGGCCCTCCTAGAGTGACACTCAAAAAAGCCCTCCTTACCATCTCCCCAAAACCAATACATCTGATTAACTGTGACTTAGCCGGATGTGAAAAAGCAGCAAGGCAGGTACATAGAACAGCTAAGTCTTGAGTGCCTAGAGAGCAGTGGGGTAAGGGAAGTGTAATTCGGGAAAATCCTGGAGCTGACAAGGTGCTCTGAGAGGGCAGACCCTGGATAGGCATTTTGAAAGTGGGAATTAGGGCTCTGAGGTGACTGTTAAGGGGGGAACCATGGGGACCAAACTTTCTTCTTGCTTTTGGGCCTTTTTAGTTGGTCTGGGGAGGGCTGGGAGAAAGGCCAGGGAAAAAGGCAGGCATCCGGTGTCACTGTAATTCCAATTTCTGCTGACAGGGTTTTTTTCAGTCTTAATAAATCCTACCCAAGACTGGGCAGACGCCTAACTCTCTAAAGGGAATGAGTGATCCCTAAGGAAAATTGTTTTCTCCAACTCTATTTGGGTGACGATTTTTACCGGAGAAACTCTGGCTGAGCGAGACAGGAGGGGAGAATCTCAGCAGAGTTTGCACCCACCTGAGTCTGGCCAGCTGGAGTCAGCCTGGACTTCCCTGGGCCAGACCCCAGGACAACACGTGTGCGTATGCACGCGCGCGCGCACGCACACACACACACACACACACACACACACGATGGATCCCTGACACAAGCTAGTTTGATTGGTTTTTTGTCACTTCCCCTTTCCCAGAGGACTCCAGCCCCCAGCGCAGGGCAGGACACTCTTTGCCCTAAAAAACTGCATTTGGAAAAGAATTTCTGGAAGATCCCATGCCCTGAAGATTATGCAACCTATTAGATACCCGTATGACTAGTTAGAATAAACCCACAACTGCCTCCATTTCAGGTTGTGTCTCCTGTGTGCTGAGAATGGAGGGGAATGATTATCTCTTTGTTTCATTCATGGGGAAGTTGAAGCACTGATACGGGAGCAAAGTTGTTCAACACCACGCAGTCCTCTCTGGTCTCAGTCAGGATTGCAAGGCATTAGACAGACAGGGTGCCAGGCCGCAAAAACCTGCATATAAGCAGGACTTGGAGTCAGGAGACCAGGGTTTGAGTCCTGGCCCTGCTGTGTGGCCTCAGACAAATCCCATCACCTCTCTGTTTCCTCATTAGCAAAATGTGGAAAATAACCTGTACTTCACAAGATTTTGAAGAGGCTATAATAAAATATCAGTGAGAAAGGGCCCTTAGACGTTCTTGTCACTGTTTATTGCCCCTGATTTTAAGAACGGTAATACCCAGCATGTTTATAAAGCACTTTCCAAATACAGCATCTCATTTAACCCTCCCAGTGCAGTAAGGAATTAGTTTTTTTTATTTCATAGGCCAGGCAAACTGAGGAAATTCCCCAGAGTCCCACAATTTAAAGTGATAGAACAGAGAACCCTAACCGAGATTATTTTCTTTAAAAGCAATATGTCTGTAATATAGTTTACCCTTCCTTGCCTCAAGGCAAAGTTTTATGTTCTTGTTTTAGATATTTTGGAAAATGCAGAAAGCCACCGAAAAAGAAATACTATCCACTGTAAGCCAATTATCCACAGATAACCTCCATTAATGTTGTGATGAAATCCAGCGTCTGCCCCTTGCTTAGAAACATCACGTGAATGCAATGAGGGGGTAGGAACGCTCTGGAGACAAGAGAGAATTGTGCCTTGGCCTGGGAGTTTCTGGGATTAAGTGATTCTGGAAGAATGCTGGAAAGAAGGGAAGAATTTATGTGGGAAACAGGATGAAGGAGATTGTTGGGTGTGCAGTGCCAAGGCAGGGGTGGGGGGACGGTTCGTGAAGACAGCCTCATGGATCTGGTGGACGCTGCACCTGCCTTCTCACCATAGACCACGGCCGCCATTTATCTATGATCAGCAAGTCCCTGAGTTCCCTGAGACGTGAGTAGTGAGAGGGGCTGCTGGTCTCCTCTGCCCAGGTGATGAGGTGGAGGCTGGAAGACTCTCTGGGGAGCCCTCACAGTGAACTGTTGACCTTCTTCTGGGGGCCCGGGTGGCCCTGGGGTCATCACCTGTCCTTCTTCAGCCAGTTGGCTCCCCGGTGGGGAGAGCAGCAGGGACAACTTCAAATAAGGCCCTGCCTCCAGGTATGGGAAGTGTGAGGTCTGGCAGAGCTCTGTTCCCCAACCAGGGCCATACTGGGCCTTTCTGACATACCCATCAGCAGCTCTGGGTGTCTTCCTGATACGTAGGACTGGGTCCCAGCCCGCCAGACCCTCCTCACCAATCCCTGGTGCAGGGGCCCCAGGGGCAGGGACCCCATCCTCCAATTAATAGCCATAGTACTAACAGGTCCACCTAGCTGTTGAATTTGTCCCCACAAATTCACCTAGCTGTGAGCTTTTTGCACACTTGTCTCATTTTATCCTCAGCAAGTATGTAGGGGTATTACCCTAACCCTGCAGATAGAGACAACTAAGCTAAGAGAGACTAAGCAAACTGTCTGAAGCAAGTAATAAAAACTTTTGTTTATTTTTGTCTGTCACTTTGTGTGGCTCCAAAAAGGATTTAGCTAGCATGCAAGCACGATCAAAGCTATAGCACGATCAAAGCTATAATAAGTTTAAATCATCATACAAATGTGGCACAAGGATGCATGACAGAACATCAAATGCAGTTCGGAGAGGCCACCACACAACATACGTGCCCTGCCATCCAGACACAGCCCAGGGGAGGTGCACATCTGACCTGAAGCATTAGGTCGAGGCTTCTAACATCTCTAAGCCTCAGTTTCTTTGTCTGCAAAGTGGGAGTAATTATAAAACCTAGTTCACAAATTTGTGGGGACAAATTAGATTCTTCTAAAAAGATTTATAAAAACGAGAAACTGAGATAACATATATAAAGCACTGTCCCATGCTACTTAATCAGGGCTCTGAAACCATTTGCGGAAACCAAAATATTGAGTAGTGCGTGTCATGAACAGGATTCCCTAGGACAACCCTTCCGAAAGCTGAGCTGGTTTGTCATGGTGGGTGAGACGGCCTGGCTGTGTGGGTTCAAGCCTTTAGCATGGTGGCTGGTTAAACCTCTGTGACCATCTCCGGGCTTGTGTCCTCATCTGTAAAATAATCCCTTCTCCATAAACAGAGCTCCTAGCCAAGTGCCTGAGGTATGGCAAGTGCTCAGTGACTACTAGGTACAAGAAATGTCTTCCAGGTTCTTCCTGGTAACCATCGTTACTGTGGTAGAGGTAGGCAGTCCCTGGAATCCAGGGCTCTCAGCTTCCTCCTACCACCTATGGGTCTTGTCTATTTGTGTGTCCCTTGTAGCCCTTACCCCCGGCCTTCATAAATATGTACGTGTGGAATGAAATTGGAAAGTGAGAGAGAGGGATTCCAAAGTGGTCTAGGAGTTGGAAAACTCCATCTAGCATCAACTCGGCCATGCAGATTTTCAAAGCCTGGGTTTTCTGATCTGTAAATAAGAAGGGACCTTTGTGATATTTAAGGATGCTTTTACAATATCAGTTAGCTCTTACACTGATTATCACAGAGAGGTTTTCATTCTGAAACTACTAACTGTGGAAGGTGCTCAGTTAGGAACTCTTTCAAGAGACCGAGGTCCCACCTTAGCTTCTAAGAAGGGGGTGCGACTGGGTGCTTCTAGTGCGACTGGGTGCTTTGCAGAGTGGTGGGGTACGTGGATGGCAGTGAATACTGAGCTGCCCCAGGTCCTGGAATCTAACTTCCCGTTGCCCTGCCCAGCAGGAAGGGGCCTGGGTCTGTCTGGGGACAGGCTGTTTCCACTCCTGTCTGAGGCCTATCCTCTTGAAGAAAGTGGCCCTGAGCTGACAGACAGGAGATGGTTCTGGCTGATGTGACAGGAGAGGCAAATGGGGGTGGGGGAGGGAGAAAGAGGTGCAAGAGGAAACCCTGGCTGCTGTGAAAGAGCCTGAGAGGAGGGGAGATCCGGGTGACAGCAGGCCCCTTAGCAAAGCAACATCAGCCTTGGCAGGAACCCTGGGGATGCTCAGTCTAGGGGGCTGGGGTACGGCCTTGCCTTCATGCCAGACCGGACTCTGCCAGGCTCAGCCAGTGCCAAGAGGCAGTTCCCTCTAAGAGGGTAGGAAGGACCTGGAAGAACTTCCGCTATGGAGACCAGGCACCTGCCAGCCATGGCTCTGGGACAGGAATGGGCAGGAGCCGGGCTCCAGGGATCCCTCCCTCCCCACCCCAGGGGAAGCCTCCTGGCCTGAGTCTCTGTGTCTCTGCCACTCTGCACTCGGTGCCTGGAAGAAAGGAAATAACCATTAGTTGTCATCTGCTCACCAATGGGAGACATTAGCTGCCTCTGGCAGAATATATGGCCTATAATTTTTGGAGGCGTTACAATAATGAAGCTAATTTGGTGTTTCATCTTTGAGCCCCTGGGCGAGCAGAGGGGGGAAGGGAGGCCTGGGGCCTGGTTCCGAACCACCTCCTGGCACAGAGCTCTGTACTTTCCCGGCCACCTCTAGTTGTGAAGGAGCCATGCTCCCTGCCCCCTGTCCTTCCTTCCTTCCCACCACCTGGTTCTCCTTCCTGTGGTGCATTGTCACCATGCAGTATGGAGATGGCTGAAGCCAGCCCCAGACATAGCTCCACAACAGGACAAAGCAGCAAGGAGCCTCGGCATTTGACGACACATCTGAAGAGTGCTCTGTACTAGACATGAAGCAAGGGGTTTAAGTGCGCACGTTCATTCATTCTCATGGTTAACCCCGTTTTATTGATGAGAAAGTGAGGTCATCTGGCAAGATGCTTTCACTTTACAGCTGAGGAAGCCACTGCCCAGGGAGGCACCACGGCTCACCCTAGCTCACGCCACTGGTTAGCAGCAGAGCTGGGATTTGAACCCAGGTCTCCTAGCTCCAAGTTCAGTGTCAGCCCTAAGTGCATCCTGTGGCTGGAAACACCTGAGCTGGAGCCTGGAGCCTGAGAGGACCCACAAGATGCCTTCCCTAACCCTACTGGCTAAAGGTGTTGATGGGTGGGGAAGCCCAGGTCTGGAGGGAAGAAAGACGTAACCCACAAACCAGCTTAGCTTCCCATGGGCCCTAAAGTCAGGAGCTGTGGCCTCTGAAACCCAGGCTGGAAGATGTCCTCACTCAGGGACACACTCAAGGCAGCTGCCCCTCCTTCTCCTCTTGCTGACTCAGGCATCCACGGGTCACACCTTGAGAGGCTTGGTGGACAGCACACCCAGTGGGTTCAGGGCCACGACCAGCCCCAACATGTCAGGAGAATGGGAGGCTTACCAACAGATTGCATGTGTGCTCTGAGTGAAACTTGATTTTTCTACTAGCAGTTGGTAAAGTCTTCCTCATGTGCCTGCAAATCAGAGGCTCAGAGCAGCTGCCTGATGGGGCCACCTCGAAGGTGCCTGATGCTTTGTTAGAGAGGGTTGGAAAAGTTCAATGACTTTCACAATCACGCCATTGGAAAGCAGCAAGGCAGCATTTGAACCCCGGGTTCTGCCCCCCAAACTCATGCATCCCCCCTTGGGGCTGTTTATACTATTCCCTAATAGCAGACTTGTGATTCCTGCCCTCTGGTTTGATGAAGAGCCAAGACCCCAGTTTCCCACCAGATGCTCAATTGAAAGTTCTTTGTTGATGACTATCGTGGTCTAGATGAGGCCAAAATGACTGGGAACTTTGGAAGGCCAAGGAAACCAAGTTTCTTGGCTTTGGAGAAGAGAAATGGAGTAAAAGCTGATACAGTCTTCCAGACTTTGAGGCCACAGTGATCAAACAGAGGGCGCACAGGGTGCAAAGTCCTGGGGGCAGTAAGAACCTGGGACACTTAATGAGCTGAATGGAAGCCTAAGAAGCTGCAGTATGGCAAAGAGGCTATGGCAGGGGTGAGGGTGAAGAGCTGGGCCCCAATCATGTAGGGCCCTGTAGGTCTTGGTAAGGGCTTGGAGTTTTATTCCTAGTGCAAGGGGAAGCCATTGGAGGGTTTTCAACAGAGGGGTGGTATGATCTGTCTTACAATTTTGAAAGAGCACTCTGGCTGCTGTGTGGAAAATGAGGCAGGAGAACCAAGGGAAACAGGGAGGTAGGTTCAAGGTGGTTGCCTGCGGGCAGGTGAGAGAGGAGATGGCCCTCTGGGCGGCCATGGAGATGGAAAGAAGCGGGTAGACGAGAGATGGAATTTGGAGATAGAATTGACAGGACTTGGTGATGAACTAACTGCAAAGAAGAAGGGAAGGCAGGCATTAGCCATGATGTCTCGTTTCTGACTTGAGCACCTAGGTGGATGGAGGGTCATTTCCTGAGTTGGGGAAACAAGAGGAGAATGTAAAGGGAGGATCAAGGTTCACCTCTGAGCATCTGATAAGTGTTAGATTTCTGTACAATGTCCACAGTGAGATGTGTTGCATATATGAGTCTGGAGTCTAGAGACAGGTCTGTGAAGGGGCCATAAATTTGGAGTCATGATCATGGAGAAGGACATTAACATTATGGACGAGTGAGGAGAGAAGACGGCCCAGATCTGAGTCCTGCTGAGTTCCATCGTTTAGAAGCAGGGATGGGAGGAGGGTCGAGCAAAGACGGGGAAGGAGCAGCCGGAGACCTGGGAAGAGAACGGAAGAGGATGTTTCAAGAGCAGGTGGTCAAGTCCATGAAAGGCTGTAAAGAGGCTCTTATAGATCAGCCTCCCTGAGAGATTCTAGAAGGTCTGGAGCGGGAAGTAGGCTGAGGCCTTCGGGGCAGCAAAGAAATGAAGCTAAAGCCACTGTCACTGGCAATTCAAGTGTGTGCCCTTGGCTGAGACCGAAGTCCCGCCTGTTTAGCCTCCCCCACCTCACCTGTTGGCAGAACCATTTCTCAGGACCAGGACCTTGCCGAGAGCCACTGCCGCACAGCCCTGCATGGGGCATAGATCGAATGCTCACCGCTGTACCAGGGGAAACTGACAGCTCTCTGACAGCCACATGGCAGGATGGCAGGACAACCTGAGGCAAGAAATGAAGACAGAGTCTCATCATTAACATAATTAATGTGACATTTACTCCTCTGTATCATTAATGAAAATGCTGGTGGATGGAAGGTCCTCAGCCCTGGCCTCTTATGGACAAGCATCCATGGGCAGACTTCCCAGCTTGACCAGACATTGCCTCCATCTCTTCTAGAACTTCTCCCAACTCCGCTCTCCTCATGCTCCTTCCACCCCACCCCAGCCCCTCTCCCTGTCCACCCGCCTTTTAAAAAGTGATTAGGAAGAGACCTATACCTCCCAGTGTGATTCTGACTCAGATATTTGCCCCAAAGTAATGGTGCATGTGAAACACTGAACCTTTTTTCAAGGGCAGGTTTGCAAATGAGAGGCTGAGAAAAAGTTGCCTGAACAAAACCATCTGTTTCTCTGAAGATGCTCAGTTACAGAAACATTTGCCTCCCGCTGATGTGCTTTAGTCTCTCAACCATCCCTTGGGACCAAACCCAGCCACGAGGATCTCACCCATCTCCCCCCACACCTCCCAGCTCCAAGCGAGCTGGAAGGGTCCCTCTTCTCTACGGGGTCCCGAGCTCTCAGTGTCCACACCACAGGCTGCAGCTGGAGTATGTAGAGTTTGTTGAAGGTGCCTCAGTTCTCCTCCATCATTTATTCATGATGCTGCAAAGCCCGTGGGGCAGACAGCACTTGAGAGCAAAAGCAGGCTTGGAGCCTCAAACAAACAGAACCCAGCAGGGAGCTGGGAGCATCACAGCAGACGCTTCCGCCCTTCCACCTCGGCCACCCCCAGCATTCTCTCCGGAGCCCTGGAAACTCTGGCCTGAGAAGAAGCAGGGAGCCAACCCACATCAGTCACAGCAGGAGCCCTCCCAGCACCCCAGGAAGGAGCCCCACACCCTGGGCTCCCCTCTCCCAGCAGAGAGCTGAGCCAGCGTGGGGGTGTAGGGCGGGCGGAGTGTCAGTCTTCGCCCTCCTCCACGGCAGCCCCCTCATCCAGTAGGTCACCAGACTCTAGATTTTGTCACAGCTATGCCTTGTCTTTGTTCCAGGGTGCTTGTAACACTTGTCCCTAGGCCTTTAGAGTCAAGGGCTCACCCCCAAATCAGAACAGGGGAGTGAGGGGAGGTGGCCCAACAGGAGGAAACAATATATAAAGCCCAGAGCAGTCAGAGGTAGGGAGAGGTAACCTCAGGCAGTGGAAGAACAGGGCAGGCATGGATGTGCAAAAGAACCCGGAGTGCTTGGGAGGGGAGAGTCACAGAGAGGCAGGATGGTGTAGTGGCTCAAGCTGTGGGCTCTCCAGACTGGCTACACACGTTTATATCCCAGCTCTGCCATTTAGTAGTTGTGTGTCCTCGGGCCAGTTGCATAACCTCTCTGTACTTCAGTGTCTCCATGTAGACAATGGGGATAGTAATAGTGCTCATCTCATAAAGGTTTGGTGAAGCTTATGTGGCTTAATATGTATAAGCACTTAGGACAGGGTGGCACATAGCAAACACTCAATAAACTTTTAACAGTTATGGCTGGAGTGTAGGCCCCCTGGACAGAATGGCTGGCAAGAAAGGGAAGGGCCAAATCCTGAAGACACCTGAATGTCACTTGATTCTGTGGATACGTGATTTTCAAGCTGACTCCTAGAAGCTCCAAGGAGGTAGGCTGATGGGGTGAAAGGTAGGAGCTCTGGGAGCCCTATCTCTGAGCCGCTTTTCATCGGGTGTATATATTTGAGCTTCTGGATAATATTTCATTTGAACAAGAGGTTTTCGTACTATAAAACCAGTGGGAATGGGGAACCACTGAAGGATTTTGAGCAGGAGGACAACCCTTAGTTACAGCAAAGGAGATAGGTTGCAGGGCAGGTGTTAGAAAGTTCCAAGGTCCAGGCAGGAGGTGGTGTGGGTCGGAGCTCAGGTAATGCAAATGGGAGGGAAGGAGACAGCCTCCGAGCCTGGGGACACTTAGAAGGCAGGACAGCATGGCTGGATGAGTGACAAGGTGTGAAGGCTGCAGGAGTGAGAGCAGTCAAGGATCCTTCTGGCTTCCTCCCTTGCCCCTGCCATCTATTCTCTACGGGCTTGCTGAGGCTTGAAACTACTCTGCTTTTCACAGGGAGTAAAATCCAAGCCTCCGAGATTTGGCCCTGCCTCCCTTGACTCCCTTCTCCCTTCCCCTTCTCCCTTTCCCCCTCTACACACCAGTCACCCCTCATTTCCCAGGGCACGTGCCAGACCCCCAGTGCTCCTTTCTCAAGTCACTGGTTCACTTGCCGCCCTCGGATACTCTTGGTTCATTTATTTTGTCTCTCTCCCCTAGAATACAAGCTCCTGGAGGGCTGGGATTTTGTCTGTCCCATCACTACTGTCTCCCCCCATTTGTGAACATTTAGTAGGTAGATAACAAATGAATGGCACGCTGCTAAGTCTGGGCCATGAGACAGATGAGCTGGGCTGTGCCCTGTTCCCAGCTTTATCTGGGATGCTCTGGGATGGGGGGATCTCGCCCTTCAGCCCCGTGGAACCTCTCATGTCCCCTCCTTCTGTGTCTTTATGCACCCACGGAGCCTTTGCTTGTTTTTTTCTGCTAGCAAACTCTGTTTACTCACCTTGTCAGATTCTATCGAATATCACCTCCTCCAGGAAGCCTTCCCTGAAACCCCTGGCAGAATTTCTTGTTTCCTCCTCTGCTCCCCCACATCTTGTCTACACCTCCCTTACAGCACTGATCAAACCAAACAGTGTCACTTATTTATATGCCCTCTGCTTCCCTGCCCCTGCTCCAAGACCATGAGCTCTTTATTACAGTATTAAGTATAGTAGTAATAATTATAATAGCAGCTAATCCTTACTGAGTGCTTACTCTGTACCAGGCACTATGCTAGGTGCTTTGCACACATGATTTCATTTAATCTTTGCAACAACCCTGAGAAGTAGGTACTGTTATTAGCCCCATTTTACAGGTTAGGAAACCAAGACTATGAAAGGTTAAGTAAGTCACACTCATAAAAGTCAGAGCTGGAGCTTGACCCAGAGAGCCTGACCCCAAATCCATATTCTCAACCATTCATTCATCAGTCGGTATTTACTGAGCACTTACTATGCCTCAGGCCCTGGGCTGGATACGAGAAGTATAACGATAAGTAAAACCAGACCCCATCCCTGCCTTCAAAGAGTCCACAATCTAGTGAGAACACAGCATTCACTGTATAATCCCCACAATCAATGCCAAAGTTATGGTCGAGGCCTGGGCTTTGGAGAGGAGGTCATGGTGCTGTGTGGGTAGACCCCAGAGGAGTCGGCCCAACCCCAGTGTCCCCTCTCCGCATCTGACATATAGCCACCCCCAATTCCAAGCCTCAGGCCTCCACACACCGCAGCTCACTGAATGTTTCTTTATCCATTGGAGCCAAATTGGCTTCCATCCCGTCTCTGTCTTCCAGGCCCTCCTGCCCCAGCGTAACTAACAGCACTTTCTGCCCAGAGCTTCTAGATCCTTTTAGGTCTCCTGTGGCTTTCCTGAAAGAGTAGCGGATGCTTCTCTGCTGATGATGAGATTCAGACAAGCCACTTAATGATTAAGAGACTAGAAGTGTTCTCTAAGAGATGGAGAAACATCGTTCTTGCTTCTCTCAGCCTGGATTCCCAAGACGGAGGTAGAGGCATAGACGCCACTCATTGCTTGTTGAGGAGGAAGGCAGCTAGCCCTGGAGAAGAACAAAACACTTGGGGGCAATGGGGACTGAAGGAATGAGACAGCATTTGGATTTCAAAACCAAGTTGCTAGATTCCATGGCAATAGACACCAGTCAGGCATCCTTGGGCCATCTCAGTCGGTGATAGGTTTCCCAGTTTGAATCTTTAGTTTTATGGCTAAGGCAAAGACCTTAAGGATAGAACATCTAGTACAACTCCATTTTATAGACTGGAGCCCAGAGATGGGAAATGACGTGCCCAAGGTCTCGAAGCTAGTTTAGTGGCAGAGGGACAAGAGCCTCTGTGGTTCACCACTCTTCCCAGGGCAGCTCAGCAACAGGGATTTGTTTTCTATGCCCAGGGCCAAGTACATCATGGAAAGAGAACTGCCTTTTTTGTTTGTTTGTTTTTGAAGATTTTATTGGGGAATTGGGGAGGGGAACAGTGTTGGGGAATTGGGGAAGGGGAACATTGTGTTTTTTCAGGAAATATCAGCTCCAAGTCAAGTTGTTGTCCTTCAATCTTAACTGTGGAGGGTGCAAGCTCAGCTCCAAGCCCAGTCGCCACTTTCAATCTAGTTACCGGGGGACATAGTCCACCATCCCATGTGGGAGTTGAACCAGTAACCTTGTTGTTAAGAACACGTGCTGTCACCAGCTGAGCCATCTGGCCACCTGTTAGCAGCTCAGCGGTGGCTCAGCTCAGGCGCAGTTCACTGGCACATGTGGGGATAGAACCCATAACTGTGTTGCTCAGAGCTTGAGCTGTTAACCAACTGAGCCACCCGGCCAGCCCGAGAAGTGCTTTAAGGAGCTGTTGCAAGTGGGCAGCTGGGGGTCCAGCAAGAGCAATGCTGTGCAATGGATGGGCCTTTAAGAAACTGCCTGCCCAGATACCTGGACACTGCCACCAGGGGGAGACAGCTGCTATTATGGGCAGCGTCGTCAGGTGGACAGGTTGCACTTTAAGCACTGACTTCTCTAGGAGCCACCATTCTGGCTCTCCCTCCCCTGGCAGTGGGCCCACCCCTTCTGAGCACTAGCCGAGACTTTTAGCCAGCTGCTCCTTGGGCTCGGAGCCACCCCAGCAACCCCTGGGTTAGGAATCCAGAGGGCCACGTGGGTTTCTGCTGCTTTCTGGACAGAAGTGACCTCTCCAGCACCGCAGAGCTCATTAGCAGTCGGGGGCCCTAAGGCAGCGTCCCCTGATAGCAGGTAGAGATGAAAGCAATAAGCGCCCAGCTATTCTGCAGCCCAGGTCACACCCCTGGTTTTATTGAAGCCAAAATCTCAAATATCCTTAATGAGGATAAAAGGCTAAGAAGGCACACAGATCTGGGTCTGAGACCTCCTGAGAAGTGGGGACAGGGCAGAGGGAGGACCTGGCAAAGGCAGCTGTGGGGTCGAGCTGGGGCCAGGCTTTCCAGAGAGGCAGGTGGCTACCAGGAGATGCCGACTGTCTTTCCTCAGTCCTCATCTCTCTGTTTACTCAGAATCAGCCTATTTATTTTCCCTTATCAAATAACCCTGTCCTCTGCCGCCTGTGCGGGCAGGGGAGCCATAGTTCCCTGGATCCATTGAGCTAAGAGCAGCCAGCTTGCCATCTGGCCTGGTGAGACCCAGACAGCCAGAGCAGAAGGTTCTGGGGCTTGGCCTTGGGACTCCTAGCCTCTGAGTCCTCTCTGCCTCCAGGTCACAGTGACACCTTGGGCCACTCCTTCCCCTTGTCTGGGCCCAGCAACAGTTCACTGTTCGGTGGGGTGGTGTGGGGGGTTCCACTCCACACTGCAGACTCAGCACCGCGTGCCTCACCTTTCACAGTCGTATCGAGAAAGGGCACCCCTGAAGAAAAGAGGGGGCCCTGTTGGGTTGACGCTCTCCCTGGAGAGAGCCACTCTTGAGAGCAGTTCCTAGAAGTGGTTCTGTTTGCACTGAGCACCCCTCATCTTCCCAGGCAGGTCCCCCAAGTCCATAAACATCAGGCTGCCCTCCAACATGGCAGCCCGGGAAAGCTCCACTCTGCGTCTGGAGGGTAGCAGTGGTGGGAAAGTGGTGACAGCAGCCTTTTGTTCACTCCTCCTCAGGGGGGCCAGAGAAGCTTCCAGAGTCTTTCCCAGGGTCCTAACTTTATCATAACACCGATGCTGAGAACCACTCCTTCGAGTGTTCTTCTAGCTGAAATGTAACCATTCACTTCTGGGGGCATTTATGTAGCTCCTCTTGTCCTATCAGGGCCTCTGAGGGGAAAGTAGGTGTGAAGCCAAGTCCCTGCCCCAAAGGGGCCTCCAGTCATTAGACACTGGTTGGGGGGCACAACTGCAGCAAAGAGCGGCAGGGGCTTGGTCGTGCCTGTGAGCAGCTCGGCGGCAGGAAGTGCTGCAGGGATGTGGGGAAGAGGTGTCTCAGTGGCTGGACCCTGGGTGAGTATCCCTGCGGGGGACGTGGCCCTGAGCCCTGCTAGATGCATAAGGTTGTCCAAGCAAAGATAAAGAGGAGGCATTTTGGCAAAAGGGTTTAAAGCTATAACTGCCACATAGAGCCGAGGGTTGGCATAGAGGAATAAAGAGAAATAAGCAGGTGAGGAGGTAAGACAGGACCCAGCTGCTACGGGTACTGAATGCAAGCTAAGAAACGGGACAAGGATGGCATCCATCTATGAAAGTCTGGCACCGGGGCGCTCACAGTCACGCCACCTTGGGCAAGTTACTTAACTCCCAAAACAGTCATTTTCTTCTGTTTGCAGTAGGGGTAATAAAAGCTCCCACCTCAGAGGACTGTGGTAAAACTCCCTGAGATGGTTTGGCAAAAGACGTGGCATGTGGTCAGCATATGATATGTAGTGTGGGTTCTTATTGCTGTTACTGAGTCTGGAAGGGTTTCTCTAACTTGGGCGGGATGGAGCCTTGGAGGATTCTAAGGGAAATAAAGGGAGTTGGGGGCCTCTTTGTGCCTCAGTGCCTCTGTCAGAGACTGAGCTTTCACCCAGGTGTACTGCTGACCTGATCCCTGCTGCAGGAGGGGACTTTCGGGCTCCCACAACACCATGCCGCAGGGCCGTTTCCTATGTCTCCCTCCCTGGACTAGGGGACTCCGGAGACAGGAGATGAACCTGAGGGTGATGGAGATCCTGGCGTCTTCCTTTAACTGATTACACCCCACTAGACTGTGTGTGTGTTGAGGGGGGACTGTGTATTCCCCACAAAGCGTGGTGCCTCCAGCAGGTTCTCAGTAAATCTGAACAGATGGACAAATGGACACATGGATGGAGTTGTGGCCCAAGGTCTAGAGGAACCAAGGTTACCTTGAGGTGCTCCCTGGGTGAGCTGGAAGGTGCTCAGAGACCAGGTGCAAGGAGCACGCTCCTGAGAGTGGGGTCCAGCTGTGTCTCCCCCTAGCAGTGTCAGCCTGGGCAAAGCTGACACCTGAGTTTAGACACTGAGTTATGTGTCTGTGAAATGGAGGGAACAATGACAGTATTCCCTGCCTCACAGAGTGGCTCTGAGCCTCGCAGGTGGACATGCTGCTGGAGGAAGAAAATTGCAGAGCACAGGAGCTCGTGGCTGACTGGCTCAGTGGGGCCACAGGCTTCTGTGTGCTGGAGGGGGTGCTGCCTCCATACCGGGTCCCACTCTGCCCTCATCCCTCTAAGGGGGCTGGAAGGATTCACCTGCTACACCTGGCATTTGACATGGGGGAAGGGGGGATTTAAAAAAAGAAGACAAATTTCTTGGGCCAGGGAGAGGGTGGGCATCAGTGCCACCTAGAGGAGCGCACGAGACCCCCTGTTCTGGAAGGGGTCAGGGAGTCGTGGATTACTCTCTAGATGGGAACCAACTCTCAGTTGTCTGTCTCTCGGGGTCCCCAGTCCAGGACTGTTGTTTGTGAGGAGAAGATACAAAACCTTGGTGTCACCCTTGACTCTTATCTTTCCGGAGTCCTCCTGTCTAAAATTCCAACAACTATGGCCTTTCCCACGAGCATTTCAGATCCCCTTTGCCTGCCTTACATTTTTCTCCTTTATACTTTTGACTATCTAATATATTTACCTGTTTTCTTGTCCTTTGCCCTAGTAAAATATAAGCTCCACGAGAGCTGGCAGAGATTTTTGTCTCTTTTATTCTCTCCCGTATCTTCAGCACCCAGAGTGACACCTAGTACACACCAGGTACTCAATTCATGTTTGTTGACTGACTGACTGAATGTACGAATGGATGGCCCCTTCTGAAATCAGAGCCACTCCAAACCCTGACCACCTCCTCTCCTCCTCCACCCCGAGCCCTAAGAGAGGAAACATCTCCATGTCACAGTGACAGCACCCTCCTACATCAGGTGGGGGGCAGGAAGATGAAGCAGTCTGGCAAACTGCTATTTAATGCAATCGATGGACATGCTCACCATCCTTAAAGATTTCCTGATCCCTGTTGCTCAGAAACTTCCTTGGCTGGGGACCCTTGGCTATGATGCATCTGGTGACAGAGGGTGTGTTCTGTGCTGGTGTTATTTTTGAAAGATAACCACATTTATGGGAAAAGGGCAAAGTAGATCCCAGACCTGACACAATGATGAGTGTACATCTCCTTGGTGGGCAGCGTGTCCCGAACAGGGTCACCATTCCTTGTGCCTCCACACTGAGGCCTGGGAGTTGGAGTGCTAAGTGTGTTTGAGAAGAGGCAAGGAAGTGGGCAAGACAGAGGGACTGAGCTGAGGGCCAGAGGTAGACCTGCTGGGGGCAGGGGTGGGGTGGGGGGTGGGGAAGGACACATCCGATGACCTGAGTGTTTCTTGTGCAAGAGGCTGTTATGACCACAGACCTGGAAGGGAGGGTGGGGGGTGAGATTAAGAGGATCAGAGACAGAGAAGGATGAGCAGGAGGAGAGAAGGGCTGGGACACAAGAGGGCTGGTAGCGCGGAGGCTGCAGCCAAGGAGCTCAGGTAGGGCAGGTGAGGCCATAGCTGGAGGGCGAAGACCAGGTCCAGAATCTGAGAAGGGATATTGTTGGGGATAAATTTTATTGAAGAGGTAATATTGTTATTATTGCCTCTTATATGCAGTTCCACCCTGCATGGAGGCCAGACCCTTAGGTCTGGGCAGACGTGCCACTCTGCCCAGAGCGGCCCCACAGCAGCTGTATGGGGGCTGTGTGGGGACTGTGTGCACCTCATCTGCCCTCTTATGTGCTTCTTTGCAGGAAAGCGTGGACTTGGGAGAGATCATGTTCTCCCTCTGCTACCTGCCCACAGCGGGCAGGCTCACCCTCACAGTGATCAAGTGTCGGAACCTCAAGGCGATGGACATCACAGGATACTCAGGTACCTCTTCTACCCAGGTGGCCTGCACACTGCCTCCCAGCCGCCTAGCCATTTGGATTTGGAAAGAGAACGGGGAGGAATTGTCAGTGTTCTTATCATAGGAGTGTCAGCTCTGGAAGCAAGCGACCTGCATTTAAATTCCCGCTCTGCCACTTCCTCGCAGTGTGATATTTTGGTTTCCTAATCTGAAAATATAATCTACACAGGTTGCTTTAAGGATAAACAAATTAATTCCTATCAATGCTTAGAAGTTTGCCAGACACATAATAAGCACCCACTACATTTAAGCTATTACCATTCTTTCTCTTAGAGGAGGGAGAGAATAAGAAGTAAATACATGGAGTAAATACATAGGAGAAAAAAATTAAGGAAAATCTAGTTTATATGAGGCCCCAGGACTTCCGAGGGTTATTCCGAATTTGAGAGTGCAGCCTCTGTCTGCAGAGTCAAAGAAGCAAAGTCACTGAAAGCACAGCGTGTCTGTATCTCAGTTTTTCCTGCAAGGCTCCCAGCCTCAGTAAAGCTGCTGGGAACTACAGGAAAAATAAGTCCTATTCCAGCCACTGAAGAAATGCCTGTTTGGGGGCAGCTGTAGAGACCACAGGCTGGACATTGTGTCAGAAGTTTGCTCCTTTTCCATAATGCTGCAAGTCACTGTCTGAAAAGGTACCTGAGTTTGGCATCACAAAGGAGCTTGAGTCCTAGGCTCCTCTGTGCCCAATAGGCTCAGATTAGCCAGAGCAGTGAAATGGGGGCGGAGTCTCGCAAAGAGCAGGCACTGGCAGAGAAGGGTGCTTAGGAGAAGGCTTGGCTGTTCTCCCGGGACCCCACCCAAGGGGCTCTTCTGATGACTCAGATTGCCAATGTAAAGGCACTCCCGAGGTGCCTCTGAACTTGGACAGGAGTAACTGCAAGATTTTCCCTCTTCTCCATTACTTATTTTTCTTCCTGGAAAACTCCTTAGTGCCATCACAGTTGCCTTAAAGAGGGGCCGGTCCAGTTGCAAACCTCTGGGCCTAGGCACAACCTGGTGCCGGTGGAAGAAGAGGAGGTAAAGGCCTAGATAAGGTTTCAGGGTGATAAATGAGGTTTCAGGGAAGCGCGGAAGTACTGTATTTGTTGCAGTTCCCAACTCCTCGAGTCTCTGCTCCCAGCTGCTACTCTCTCTGCAAGTTCTGGCCTCCAGGCCAAAAGCTCCACCAGAGAGCTCCGCCCAGTGCCTCTCCTTCCTCCAAAGCTGCCATCCGGGGGCGTAGGAAGAGCTTATGAACCTTTGCCGACATGTGCAAAGCTCTTAGGCAGAAGCAAGTCAGCTTCCTCCCAAAATACAGCCAACGTAGATTTCATTTTAATATCAAAATAAGTGTGTGCCAGGGACAGAAATTCACTGAGGATTCTCCAGGCTACTGAGGGAAATAGGATTTTGCTGCACTAGTCCCCACACTATCTTCTCTGGAGTAATTAAATTGATGGGCTGGGGAGAGAGCTTGCAGTGAAGCCACTGAGGTAATCATTAAGGCCGTTCCACATCAGAGGGCTGGGGGTGAGAGATTTTTCTCATGCTAAGCTCTAACCTCCCTCTCACAGTTGCCCCACTTTTCTACCTTGGTTTGGAATCTGGTGTTAAATCAGCTTGATTCTGAAAATTCAGAGGTCCTCTTTTTGTCGGAAATTTCTGGCTATTTTGTTCACTGATATAATCAAATGTCTGGAACGGTGCATAGGACACATTAAGGATTGAATAAATGTGTATTGAATGAAGAATGAATGAATGAATGAATGAATGAATGAATTTCTACCATAAGGAATCTTGTCAGAGGGTGATGCATTGGGGGCATAATTGCCAGGGGCCTCTCACACTAGATCTTCTGTTTTTAAGGCTGAGTTTGAGGTTACTGGCAGCACAGACTGCTTTGACGTTTGGCTAAACTAGGGAGTGAATGGAGCTTAGCATTGTTCTTGATTTGTGTGATGTTGACCTCTAAAACCAAGGCTCTTCCCACTCTCTTAAACTGGCTGTGAATCAATTCTCTAAGCCTATCTACTGGGACCATGACAATAAAGAGAATACAAAATAATTACAAGGATCAGTATACCATGAAGGGGTGGTAAGTGAGTAGACCCACCCAGGATCCGTACTGCTTTGAGTCTTGTGGTTAAAATGTGAGCTTTGAAGTCAGACAGATGAGGGTGCAAAGCTTAGACAGGTTTCTTCATCTCTGTAAACCTCAATTTCTCTATCTAGAAACTGGGGTGATGATAAATATTTTGTAGGGTTGGTGTGAAGTTGAAATGAGATGATATATGTAGCTCTCTTAGCACAGTGCCCACACATACTAAATGCAGAATCATGGTGGCTGTCATGACAATGTGACTGAAACACACTGCTGGTCTTCATGCCCCCACCCTCAGCTACATAGGCTGTTAGAGAAGAAAGGACCTCAAAGGTCATCTGGAGCCAGCATTCTACTAAAAGCCACAAAGTTTTGCCTCGGAGAACCCTAGGGAACAGTAAACTCTTTGCTTAGCCTCTTGGATGCTGGTGAGATCATTGGTTCCTGCAAGGGAACCACGCCCACTGGGTTCTTTCTATGAACTGGATATGCCTCGCAGGGGTGAACAGGGTTGAGGAAGGAGGCTGGGAACCTCCCAGTCAGTCACAAGGCATTTGCTTAGTGGCCCATGGGACAGGTGGCCCTGCCATATTTTTCTAAGCCTGCTGACATGGGAATTTGGCCTGGAAGTGTATGGAAACAGGCATGGCAGGCAGGGGATAAGGCAGCACAAGAGCAGCCTCAGCCTGAAGACACTTTCCAAAGCAGTACATCCCCGTCAGGGGTTTAGAAGTTGCCATGTTAATGACAGAGCTAGCTTTTCTGCCTCTGCTTAGACCTGAACTTTGTCCCGGGCATATCCACAGGGAATGGAGCCCGCAGAACCAAAAAGCTGTCCCACAGCAGTTCTCAGAATGCCTCCTTCCTTTTCACTGAAAATCCCCCTGAAAGAGGCCCTTTCAAATGGGTTATCAGAGACAGCAGGTTGATTAAACACCTCTCGGTCTCCCAATTCCTCTATAGACCCAGTCCCCATAGTTAAGGCACAGATGCTGCTGTCACATTGGTTAGTCAGTGGCTCATTTGGGTGTCTGTGGAAATCCCTTTAAGACTTGCTTGGAGTTTCTGATCAAGCGTCATGGTTCTCTCTAGCTCCCCCATAGCTGTGTACCTCAGCTGCCACCCAAATGATGCCCAGGGACCATGAGGGCCTGCTGGGTGCTGGGTGCCCAGGAGACAGACCCATACACCTGTGAATCAAGGAAATGGAGAGCAGCTTCTCGCACCCCCCACCCTCCTGATAGATTCACAGGAGCCCTGGCTTCTGGGCAAAAAGGTATCTCAGCACATCAGAGCCTCAGAAGCTGTTATTATCTGTGAATTGCCCTCCTGCTTCTTGAGCTGTGCAGCATAAATAACAATTATGATGGTGACCGAGACACCTGTGCTAGGAGATACAATAGGTGTCACTTGATGTGGAGGAGTAGAAAATTTCAGGGTACAAAAATGACCATGAAATACCAATTCAGAAAATGAAAGAAGAAACAAAGATGGGAGCCCCAGGCATGTTCAGTGAAAAGGCATCTTCTCATGGGATGGAGAGAATCCAAGATCCCGCTGAGAAATGAAATGTCAACTGGTTGCCTGGAATGTCAGGAGGCCACCTCATCCCTCCGCCAGGCCATGACTCCCTCCTCCTCCACTGTGGGGAGGAAATGGCTTCCAGGGAAGCAGCAAGCAAGGCCACTACTCCCCTTGTTGAAGCCAGATGGAAATGAGCTTGCTGGGACAATGGGACCCATAATCCTTTTGTCAGGTGGGGAGGACCGGAACAGCATTATGATTGTCACTGTTCATTTACTCTGACGCATTGCTCTTCCCTGCGTCTCATCAAATTCTATTTTGACCTCTCTATCCTTTGATTAATAATGCTGACAAAACCCCCCAGAGAAAAGGATTCCAAATAGGTGAAAGATATTTGTTCAGCTTCACCACCCTTTGAAGCCAGTGCCCATCACGGAGCTGAGATTTAGGGCATGAATGTCACACGTAAGGAAAGGTGTTGGGTCTGATTTGGGGCCTCTTCCCCATTAGTGCAAGCCCATTAAGCACTCTCCCAAGAATCCTGAGGTCGTTAAAGACTCTGTTTATTAAGCACGAGTATCCTCAGAGACAGGAGTGCTACATAAATACAAGGTGGTTTAACTATTTTCAACACACACTGATGCCATCTGATGAGCGACAGGAGTCTAGGGCTTCTGCCCTCTGTTGCCAATGGTGTTGGAGGACATCTGTGTAACACACTCCCTTCCCTCCCCACTGCCCCCATTGGCACAGATCCATACGTCAAAGTGTCCCTGCTGTGTGACGGGCGGAGGCTGAAGAAGAAGAAAACCACCATAAAGAAGAACACCCTCAATCCCATCTACAATGAGGCCATCATCTTTGACATTCCTCCGGAGAACATGGACCAAGTCAGCCTGCTCATCTCAGTTATGGACTATGACCGGTAGGTGTGGGTCCCTGAGGGACACGCGTCCCTGCCCCTCGCCCCCACTCCGATGCAGCGCAGGGCTTTGACCTTGGATCCTGAGGTTCCTGGCTCAGGTGCCCAGTGGCCTCAAGCCTGACTCCACCCAAGAAGAGGACAGGAGTTTGAGGAAGAGCATGGGCTCCCCTAAGCAGACACTTGAGCGTCACTTCCCAGCTGCTCCATTTCCACCAGGGCTGCTCCACATACTAGTTTCCCTGAAATCACCCTAGACTATTCCCATTCCTCCATCTGGCACCAAGTGCTATCAAGTGCCATCATCTGTCCTTGAAAATGCCTCTCCATCCTCTCCATTTCTGCTGCTGACACCACTCCTGCTTGGGGATGGTCATGCAGCCTCCAGTTGACTGACCCCTGCTCTGTCACTTCCTGCCTCAATCCAGCCAACCTGCTAATAAAAGACCACTGTCTTTCTGGACCAGCCCTTCTCAAGAACCATCCATGGCTCCCATTGTCCAGGCCTTTTTCCCTGGACCCTCCAGGCCTTCCATAATCTGGACCCAGCCTGTCCATCCTTGATTTATTTTCTTTTGGATAGATTTTTTTCTCTCCCGCTCATTCAAACCCTTCTCTTCCATCAAGACTAGCTCAAAAATATGTCCTGACTGCTCTAGCCACTGTGACTCCTCTCTCCACTTGTCACTTTAGATGAAGGGGAAAGCAACCGTGCAGCAAAGTCTCAAACCAGGATTTTTAGGACAAGTTCTCGGGCATAGTAGGTGCTCGGTGAATGCATTTGAGTGATGATGGATGTTCTTGCTGAGTGAGTCAATTACATCCCAGCCGCTGGGGGTGTGGAGAAACAGTGCTCAAGGGAGGCTGATTTATTTCCCAAAGCTGATGTCTCAAGCGTGGGTGGGATGTGTGAGCCAAGTCAAGGAAGGGAAGAGACTTAAACTCTCCAACTCCCCAAAGTCAGGCCATCTGCCCACCATTTCCTGAGACTCCAAGTGAGTTTCTAACCTTTTGCTCATCTGTCTGTGTCCAGTGTCTACCCACAGAGTCCGGCTGGCACCCTGTGGCCCTGCCAAGCATCTATATTCAGTGCTCAGTGTCCTGAGTTAGACCCACTGGGCAGAGTCCCAGACCCCAAGAGCTCCCTTTCTGAGAGCATTTCTGGCCCCCAATGCTGGCCCTTGGTCTGTCCCTCAGGGTGGGTCACAATGAGATCATAGGAGTCTGCAGTGTGGGGATCAGCGCCGATGGCCTGGGCAGAGACCACTGGAATGAGATGCTGGCCTACCCGCGGAAGCCCATCGCCCACTGGCACTCCTTGGTGGAGGTAAAGAAATCCTTCAAAGAGGTGGGTGAAGTTGCACTTGGCCTTGGCATGTTTGCTGCATGGCAGTCGGCTGCTGCGAGGCCTTGGCTTCATGGGTCCTTTCCCGGGGGGTGCGGGGGCCACGTGCTTCTCCCCCAGTGTAACAGGCAGGGAGGAAAAGGAGGAAGATGATGGGAAATTGCCTGACAAAAAGCCCCTGACATTGAGCATACCCAAAGGAACACTGAGTTCTAAATGGAAAACAGACACGTGGAGGAGGCCTTCCCAGCAGCCCCCCCGGGCCAGGTCCGTAATGCTTTCACCAAGCCCCTGTGCCAAGGCAGTCCTGGGGGAGAAAGCCCCAAAGGGGGTGAGATCAGAACTTGGCAAGAAATTCTACCCCTGTTGGAGCAGTGAGTTCCCTGAGGCTCCAGACAGTCAGGGCAGTTTTCACTGCATGCAGGGAGCTCGCCAGAGAGCAGAACCCACTTTCCTGAATGCTGATTCTCACCACTGCTGGAAAAGAGAGTTGAGCTTCAGGGTGTCACACTTTTTGGCCGGGTTCTAACAGAGACGTAATGGACAGCGCCCTGCCCGAGGGGACCCCGAGACGCCCCTGAGACGCGTGCTCCAAACATGGCCCCTCCTGACTTGCTGTATAACCTTGAGCCAGTCATTTCTCTGTCAACTGCAAGGAAAACATCCCTTCCAGTGACATTTACAGTCTGTGCCACCTCCACCAGACTCCCGTGATTTATCACCTTGCTGGTCCCCAAGCCTGCTTTTTCTCAAATGTGTTGGGATGTGGGCATGGCCAGGTGTGCTTTAAGCCTCATTTTGAATATCTCATCCTCCAGTCCATATCCTAGAAAGGCGGGTGATCATTCACTCCTCTTAACAGGCTTCAAGCCCAGTAAGCCTAGACAGCCATATAGAATTGGAAAACCTCCTACTAAAAACAAAGCTTGATCCCTGCCACCACGTGGCCCCTCAGCTTTAAAGCAGAGTCGCCTTAAAAACAAAGTAATCCCATCCCCATACTCTGTGACACAGAAAAGTTGTGGATAGCAAACCCAGAGGACCTGCTGGCATCCTCTCCTTCTCAGGGTGGACAAGCCTGTGTCCTGTTTCTAGCAGTGTGAGGTGTCTCAAGAGAGACTGAGAGCTGAGGGGATTGGACACGTGGAATCCTGTGTGAGAGAGAGGCCTCCGGGGACCCAGGCGAATTGATTTACCTCCGCAGGTAGGCGTGTGGCTTCGCACAGCTCCTGCCCTGACGTTTTTTAGGCCAGCAGGAGGAGTGAGGCATAGATGCACAGTTCCTGTCCATCGGAGGCCTCACGTTTCTACTTTGTGGTGGCCTTGTGGTCTTACCACAGCTGTGGAGCTCTCAGGAGTGAGGCCAGTCCCTCAACTGTCTGGCTCATAGCCCACAGGGGAGCCTTGGCCCCCTCTTTTCCAGAAGGCTCTCTCTACAACAGTGTGGATGAAGTCCCACAACCGGCCTCCACCTCCACAAGCAGCAGCTACTGAGCAGAACTCTATAGACAATCTGGAGACAGTTTCTGGCACCTCACTGAATGTATCTCACGGGTGCCATGCCTCTTCCCTTTTTAATATCCTTTGGAGATATTTAAGAATAGAATATACTGGGGCCAGCCGAGTGGCCCAGTTGGTTAAGAGTTGGCTTAAGAGCACAAGCTCTGAGCAACAGGGCCGCCAGTTCAATTCCCACATGGGCCAGTGATGCTGCACCTGAGCTGAGCTGTCGCTGAACTGCCAACAGGTGACTGGATGGCTCAGCTGGTGTAACAACAAGATTGCCTGTTTTATGGTGGGCTGTGCCCACCTGCAACTAAGACTGAAGTTAGTTGAGCTGAGCTGCCGCCCAGATGACTCAGTGGATAGAGCGTGCGCTCTTAACAATAAGGCTGCTGGTTCGACTCCCACATGGAATGGTGGCTATGCCCACCTGCAACTAAGATTGAGCACAGCACCTTAAGCTTAGAAGCCACGAACTGCTGATGGAAAGCCAGATGGCGACTGGCGCCCACCACAACAAAGATTGAAGAACAACAACTTGGCTGGTCCCCTTCCCCAATTCCCCAACACTGTTCCTCTTCCCCAATTCCCCAATTTAAAAAAATCTTAAAAAAAAAAGAATATACTATAATGTGCAGGATGGTTTAGAAACACGGCCATGGAATGGGAGCTGAGAGGCCTCTGATGGGCTGTGGGGCCTCAGACAACTCACTGTCCCACTCTGGTCTTCTGTTTCCTGGTTGGTAAAATGAGGAGTTAGGCTCCTCCGACGTCTGCTTTCTTAGACAGCTCTGACCCTAAATGATGACTGGGCCAGAGAGCCGGCATCTTGCATCCCCTTTGTAATCTTGGATCTGTGAGAACCCATCACTGGGCTGTCCACACAAACTGGAAGTAACCGACCAGCAGTGGCTGGGGTTGGGGGTGGGTGAAGGTAGCAGGGGGATGGTAGGACTCAGCCCCTGAATCACTCTCCTTCATGATGAATACAACCTAATTAAGCCAAATAATTGATTCCAAACCCTGTTGCTTTAGTGAGTCTGGCTCACTAGTAGTCCAGACTGCAAAAGAAATATAAAGTAGCATCAAGCCCTTAAAAATGAATATTTGATGAAACAGTAAAGGAAAGTAACAGTATATAGAAAACGAAAAGGAGAATAAATTGATTTCTATCCTTTGGGGTTTTGCTGTTTTCTTGACTTCGAACACCAGGCTCCCCAGACTGCCCCCTCCCCCACTCACGATCCTACAATTTCCTGCTCAGCTCATCATCTTTGTATGAAGAAATTGAAAATGGCATGCGTGTTGGCAATTTAGGATTTCACCGGTACAAATGTGTGTAAAAGTCCTATCTACGCCTTTAGCACCCATAGTTGAAGTATCTTTATAAAAATGCATCCAACAACCCACCAGGCTGATATTAAGTAAACATTCTTTGTATTCATGGGATGCATCGTACTGGAAACAGTCATCTCAATTATCCTTAGAGCTCACATCCTGCCTTCTTTTCAGTTCTGCTCTGTACATCGAGCAAGCATCTCATTGCTGGAACTTGTCTCCCCTATTTGTATAATACATGAAGAAGTCTTACTCTCCAGCCCCTGGGAAGATAAATGCCATCGCATTTGTAAAGCACTCTGTGTTTATATTGCACCTTTTTTACAAGAGTTTCAAGTGCTGAAATCATTTCTTTTTTATTAACGAGAACAGAGAGCACCCTACTTGCCTGCTTGTTTGGGGTTTTTAAATAAGGTTGAGGGGAACAAATTAACTGAAAGATGTTTTTCCCTGCTGGGAGATTTCCATGAATACAAATTGATTAAGCCACAAGGAGCATCCTTCCCTCCTTCCCCCAGCAGCGGCTGTGCCCCCTTCCCTCTCTGCCCAGTGTGGCTTGTCATTGCTGTCACCACACACACAGCCCGCATCGGCCAGCGACGTGCTCCAAGGCGTTTTACTCTGAAGGGCCAAGTTCAGATCATCTGCCAGAGATTTTAGATCTCTGTTGGAACGTGACCCATTTCAGAACAATAAAAGATCTTACTGGAACGCAGGCACCCTGGAACAACCATCCCATCTTCCTGTGTGCCGGGGACCAGTTCTCTTCTATTTCACAGCCACAGTGATAAGCCTCCCAGCATCACTCACCTTCCTATTGTCCACAAGCCCCATCTCCTCCCTGTGTTTATCTTCATAGGAAAGCTTAGGGGTTAGCAGGGGAGCTCGTGGGCCTTCTTCATTTGTCCTGGATAAACAATTACGCTCCTCGTGCCGTCTCTTTCTACATAAAGAAAAACGGGTACTCTGTGCAGCCATTTCATTTTTTCCCCTCTGAGCAGACCTATCCCTCAGGTTGTTTAAGTGGCATGCTAACCCCGGGGAGGAGGCAGTAATTACAGTGTACCTTTTACCAGTGTTAAAGGTTGTAGCAGGGAAAGTAGAACGTCTAAAATGAAGGTCTGTTAAGTGAAGGCATTAGTAATGGTCTTATGTCACCTTCTGGTTAAGAGACCGTTGAGTCAGAAGTCACAGTGGGCTCCACAGCAAGGCATTTATTTATCTACACTATCTCACCAGGGCAACCCTCGGTTGTGATTGCATTCACGTGGATGCTGCAAGCAGAGACTGCCAACCGGAGTTAGGAGTAAGTACCTGGTGTGGACCCAAAGAGGTTAGGTTTCTATTGCATTTTGTGTCCCCTTCTTCCCGTGGTGTGGTCAGATGCCAAGATGGCAGCAGGGTGGCATGGAAGGAGCCCTGAGTTGGGAGTTAGGAGACCTGGTTTCGGATCCTGGCTCTGCCCCTCGCTAGCTGTGTTTTGATGTCTCTGTGTCTTTGTTTTCTTATCTGCAAGAACAAGAGGTTTTAACTGGATGACCTCTCAGGCCAGCCTCCGGGTCTGGCATGCTAAGCTTGCTCAGGTCTAGGTCACATAATGGTGGTTGTCCATACCTGGTTGTCCGGCCTTTGGTTAGTTGTAAAGATCTGCAGGTTGGCCTGGACAGGGAGCACTGAGAGACCTTGAAGAACTGAGCCTGAGGAAGGATAACAGAGGCTTTCCTTAGAACTAGGAGCCCGAAGGCATTCAGTAGGTCTGGGTGTCTCCTCAGCATTGTGAGTTTCCCATCTCCTCCACGGGAGATGCTGGATGGCAAACGGTCTATTCCTGAGGTGGCTCAGCTTTGTCTAGAAATGGCTGTGTTGAGGGGAGAGCTGTGTCCCTCCACATCCCATCCCCACACATGCACAAATGCGTGGTGCAGCTTGTACTCAGCCCTCCACTCCTCCCTGCCTCCTCGCCCCGTGGAGACCCCCGAGGCTCACAAGAAGTAGAAGGGGCTGCACTTCAGGTTCAGAAAGACCATCTTGACCTCTCCCTAATCTCTCTCTCTCTTTCTGCCCCCCCCTCGCCTTGTTCCACGGGCACCTAGGAGAGTACTGGGTCTCCTCAGCTCACAAAAAGAATGGAGCAGTGGACCCTGACTCACTTTGAAGTCATAGAGCCCCCAGATGGGTCAAGAACACCCATAGGGTGAGCTCCTTGCCCAGAAACACTGCTTCAGCTATAACTGACTGGCTTTTCAGTTTAAAGGAGGATTGAACAGCTCAAGCGTGTGTCCACCCATCCTTGGCCCTCTCTTTCACTCCATTATGCCTCATTACACTGCCCACTTTCACAGAGGGGTTAGGGCCGGGGCTGAGAGGAGGCAACAAGAGAGCCAAGGAGAACAAAGGTGGAGCCACCTGAAAGAGGGAGGGGCTGCCTCACCTGGCACCCCCTACCTCTTCCCAAGTGCAGTGTGAATGCTTCTAGGAAGCATTAGGACTGAAGAAGAGAGCCCAGAGCTAAAGCAATATCAGATTTGTAGCTGTACTAACAGCTCCCAGACAAACTAATAATTCATGATCATGGTTCTTGGCAATGAGTGTGTATGCTCTGCACACTGCCTCTTTTGCTTCTAACATAATACGGTTTTCAGTGTGAAAAATGGCGGAAGCACTCAGAAATGTTCCAGTCACCGCTCATGACAACACACACACATATACAGTAAAGAAAGCTTTAATTATCTCTGCAGCAGGTCTTTTTTAAAAATCAGGTATTCCCAACTAGAAGCCCTAAAGCTGTTTTATTTATGTTTTTGCATGGCTGACAGCAAAGTTCAAGAAAGCTTACGAGAAGCCGGGAAAGGTACATTCAGTGCATGGGCCAGATAAGTTTGGAAGTTGGACTATCAATTTCCCCTGGCAATCAATAAGCAGCTTCTTCTCCTCCCCACAGTGGCACGGCCGAGCTGCCAGTTTCGACAGCGAGAGCTCAAGTCCCTCTCCGAAGCCACCTCCGACACCGTGAGCGGCACACCCGAGCGATACACATGGGGCTCAGCACCGTTCTTTTTGCACTTGTTCAACCGTCTCAACAGTGTTGTGCAATAGCAGCGGCCAGGTGGCATGTGGCTCACTGCGGTCTTAACTGCTCCTGTGTAGGTCACGGCCGAGACACTTGTCGTGTGGTCAGATCTGTCTTCGTCTTTTCTGTCTCCCAAGGTGATTTTTTTTTTTGTGGCTTTCAACATTTTATAGATCGGCTGTCAAAAAAGAAGAAGAAAAAAAAAGTAGGAAAAAAATGAAAAGTAGACAGCCCAGAAGTTGGTTCAACAAAATACAATGGGACATAGTTGTCTTTTGGGGGGACACGGTTTGAAGTTCTGGAATTTTGTGTCTCCACCGAGCTCCACTACGCTGGAGAAGATGGAAGTCGGCTGGAGCTATGGCTGCTTTCTCGTGGTCTGCAGGAATGATGCAGACTAGTCCAAGGGCCTTTCCAAGGCTGAGTATGAGTCTTGGAAGCTCTTCGCTGATGTGACGTAAGCTGAGAAACGGGCTCCAGGTCCCACGTTGAAACCACAAATGCCCTGTGGTGTCTGTGAACCTACTTCAGCGGGTCGTGCAGGGTTCCTCACTCCCCTTCCCCAGTGACTTCCTTCATGATTTGAAAATGTCCTGATTCCCCAGGAGAACTCAGTCACTTCCTTTGGGAAAGAGTGTGCTGAAACCAAACATGCCACATGTTTCCTTGCGCCTCACAGTTCATGGCTGTATTTGTTTGGAAAACAGGACCTTTGATCTCAAAAATACCCTTTGTTGTAAAGAAAAGGAGTTACCTGTGTCCCAGAATGATGTCTGCATTATCCATGGCTTTCCAATCCCCAGCAAGTATCAAGTAGCTGTTTAAAATGCCTACACAGATCAAAGAAAAACCCAGATAAAAAAATGTTTTCTGAATAGGCAGTTTTGAAATCCAAGTAATCGTTGGAGTTCATGTTTCTATGAAACCCAGTCAGCTTAAGCCTACATCAGCCCCTCTTGATGCTGGGACAATATTCATCTTACACTTTAGTTCTATAAATTCCTAAGTACTCCAGTGTTTCTTTGTTTCAGTGGTAATGAAGGGTTTTGTTTTGTTTTGTTTTCCTTTAGATTTCTACCTTAGGCCAAATTCAGTTTAGTAAAAAAAAATGTTTAAACTATTCTGTATTGTAATAGTGCATTTTTGTTGAGTTAATAGTGGCCTTCCCACCAACCCCCTATAACTAGGTTGATTTGCGCATCAGTCTGTATAGCCCTGGTAAATGTGTGGAAGTGAGTCTCCACTTCCCTTTGTGACTAGACAATGCTAATTTCCAGAGCTGTGTGTGTGACTTACGAGAGGCAAGTCTGCCCAAGAACCCTTTCTCTAGACAGTGGATGGTCAAGAATGTAAAAACTATTCATACATACACCCTGTATCTTATTCTTTCTATATGTCACATGCTTTAGGAACTGCAACTCAATAAAGTAACCTTCATTTTAAGCCAAGTTATCAGGTTTCTCATATAACTTTGAATAGTATCTTCTAGACCTAAAGATGACTAGGTTGGGCATGAGGTGACAGGATATTGTGGCAAAAGAAGTTTTCGGCTTAGAAAAGTAAATGTAGGTAAACCCAAACTTCACCCTGTACTGAGCCTTAGGCTAGGGGCAGTTGTGCCATGGGCATAAAGATGTTTTCTCCCCAAATGTCTTGTAGTCAATAGCTTTCTTAGGCAGTCCTGCAGCTAGATAGTCTCTTGAGAGCAAGAGAAAAAAAACAAGGTTATGGCAAGACTCCCAGCAGGCCATAAACTTCATTTTTCTTGACTGACCCCACCAAGATGGCCGTCTCAATCACTGAGCAGGTGCTGTGGGTCCTGCATCTATGAAGGGGACAGTGGAGTTTCCTGGGTTATAAGGAGCCCAAAAATTAGTGTGAAGAGGTCCTTCCACAAGTGAGCTCAAAATTCACGTCCAGCTATCATCTTCAAACCCTCAGGCAGGTGAGGATGACCACTCTCGCTTTTTGGAGAAGGGCATGTGATCAAGTGAATGAATCATGGACTAATTTCTGCTTTCAGACATTCCTCTTCTATCCAAGCCCATCTCTCACCCAAGTGAGCTTTCCAGTGGTTTCAGAAATTCATTTCTTGAGCCAATTATGGTCAGCCCCACACCACCCTACCTGACTGCCACCACCCTTGCAATAGTGGTAAGCTGGTAAATTTCCACGGGCTGGGAGCCCACCCCAGGGAGACTTTCAGGGTCCTCAGGGGAGACTGGTCCTCAGCCTGAAGTGGGAATGAAACCTGAATGTCTGCCAACTTCATTATCAAGCCCAATCTCTCTCCCCCACAGATGAAAATAAAATGAATTACAAGTTTCTGAATAAAATGAAACACATGTTTGATTCATGGGTTAGCTTCCTCTGCCACAAGAAAACTCTTGGGTAGCTCTTGCGAGCTTTGCTGAAGTCGCAATAATCAGTGCCTTTTGCACATCGATTTTTTTTTTTAAATGCCGAGTTCCCTTCTCCTTTATTTATTTAGTAGTGTTTCTGGGCTGAAAGATGCCCCCCCCACTCCCCACCCCCACCCCCATACTCAGAATGTTAATTAATTGCATCATTTAAAAAATTATGTTGTTAATTACTGCCTCACATCTTCCCGCCCCTGTCACAGCCTGGAGTTTTTATTCAATTAAATCTGTCCTGACCCATTTCTCTTGTCATTGTATGTTCTTGAGGTTTATCAGTCAGCACACACACAGGAGGCTGCAAAGCTTTTATCCTTAATCTTTGTTTCACATAGATAACCCCTTCCCTTCAATCAGAGGGTACAACAGTAGGTCCCGCCTATTTTTCATCCTGCCCAAGGAATACCTGCATACTCTGTACATCTGGCAGCCACTTGTGTTTTGTCAGGCTGGTGGCTCACAGAGCATTTGGTGCACGGGGTTCCGCTGTTTCCTCAGCTGTTCGGCTCAACAAGCAGCCCCTCCAGATGCCAAAGCTCCTGTAGGCAAGTGGGTCACACACTTGTATCTGGAAAGCGCGATGCCTTTACCCACCAGGAGAGGAATCCTGCGAATTCTCATAAAAACACTTGATAAGAAAATCCTATTGCAGGCTGGAAAATTTAAAAAGAACATTCTCACTTAATAGAATATCCTCTCTGCTCATCCCCAGCTTTTAATTAATTTAGAAGGCAGCCCACAGAGAGGAGAGGGGAGGGTACCCTTTGTTCTTGCTTGTCTGCATCTGTTACTGGCACTCCACAGTAAGATGCCACCAAGGGGGACTGAACTGCTGACAGAAGCACTCTGCCGCCAAAAGACATGGCTTCCCCTTGCTTCTGCCTTCCCATCTGGTCACCCATCAGCTGGCAGGTTTCGGCAACCTTGGCGATGTACTAGTTGTATCCAGAGCTGATCGACCAAACGGGATAAATGTGTCTGTCTGGCTGGACTGGGTCAGGCAGCAATAACCGCTTTCAGATTTCAGTGGCTAAAAACAACAAAGGCTTGTTTGTCATTCATGCTAGGAGTCCATCACAGGTCAGCAAGGTGTGTCCGCTCATGGATTCATTCAGGGGACTCGGGATGACAGACCGGCCAACCTCTCAGACGTTGCTAACTGCCATGCCCAGGGGAAAAGAGCTCACAAGGGTCTCATCCTGGCCTCAGGGCTCTGGGCCAAAGGGACACATGTCGCTTTCCTTCGCAGTTCACTGCTCAGAGCTACTCCTGTGGCCTCTCCAAGCATAAGGGGTTCAAGCGCCCAGGGGAAGAAGAACTGGAAATTTGGCTAGCAGTATTTTGGAAAACCACAGTGAGCTTCGCAGACCCGTGGAGGCTGACAGCTACTGAATAGCCAATTCAGAGGAACTAGTAAAGGGAAACGGCCGTGTATTCATTGTCGGATGAAATCAAGGGCTACCCAATGGGGCACACAACCGTGTGAGCCTCAGGCTTGACTCTTGCCCATAAAAAGCTTTGAATCTCAGAAGTTGGCAACATAAGTAATTATAGCCCAAGGTAGAAAGTGGTACATGCAGTAAGGGAGGTGAAATGAAAGGCTCTTCAGGTCCAAGAAAGAGTATCACAAAGCTGGGCAGAGTGAGGGACAGCCCCGAGAAAGAAGGGGCCTTGGATCTAAACCTTTGTGAGGAGTGGGCACACACCAGGCTGAGGGGTCCACACAGGCCAAGGCCCAGAGCTGGAATTCCCAGGGCTGCCACGCATCCTAAATCCAGGGGAAACAGTGAACCCCCGAGCATAATGCTTGCATGGGTCGGTCCAGGCAGAATGCTGGACTTGCCTGAGGAGTCCTCCTTTCCCCGACCCGGAACCTCACACACCTCCAGGCCAGAGACCTGGACCCTGCCTAGTTCTTATCAGCTGCCTCCACTGGGAAATGGACCTGCTTCCTGTCCTCCCTCCATTGCTGGCTTGGCTTCTGCTCCCAAATGGGCTGATCACCTGGAACTGCAAGCACATGCCTGACTCGGAGCATCAGTCTAAATGCCACACTTAGCCAGCCTCATCTCCTTGTGCTATTGCTCAGCCACAAGCCACTGGGGATTGCATATTTGTGCTGTGTCCTGCTCCTCTTTGAGGTGAGCTCTGTCCAGATGTCTGATTCCCCAGTACAGGGAGCCGGGCTGGCCCCTCCCTGGCTGGTTCACAACTGCACTCCCTGCATGACTATGCAAGCCCACAAGGACAGACTGGAGACTCAAGAGGGCACGAAGGGCTGAGCTAGACATGGGCAGTGCACCAGGAAACAAGAACACCTCTACAGGATGTGGCGATCACAGACAGAAAAGGCAACAGGACTGAGAGCTGAGCAGACCTGGAAGACAGGGAGAGGGAATGCAGATTCAAAAGCATTGGACGTTTTTACACTTGAGACGCCAGAAAAATGACGGCGCCTTCTGTAGAAACCAGGAGCTCAGCAGAACAAGGGAAAAAACGATGAGTCCAGTTTGAGCCAAACTGAGTTTGAGATGCAAGAGGGATGTCTAGCAGACAGCTACAGTTCAGGATGCAGCTTGGTAGAGAGGGCAGGCATGAGATGTTAATTCATAGAAAGCCTACACACCAAAATGAGATGTGAAGACAAGAAGCTGACGCTGCCATGCGGGTACAAGGCGACAAGGAGAGTCTCTAAGAGAGGCTGTTTGGGAACCATCACCATGTCGAGGTCAAGGTAAAAGAAAGTGATGTGAATAGAAACGGAGGCGTGCCCGAGCAAAGTTGATGGATGAAAATGCTGAGGAACAACAACAGATCAATCAAGGGTGACGGGAAACCATTCTTTGTAACAAGAGAATCCAAAGTGCTTAAAGTAATGGTTCCCAAGTCTGTTTTCATCCATGTTGGCAGGGGCCGCCTCTTTTTCTTTCCCCTTGGCTACATTCTTGCCTTTTAAAAAAATATATTTTAAAAAAATGCATGTCATAAAATTTACCATTTTAGCCATTTTAGTGCACTGTTCAGTGGCTTTAAATATATTCACATTGTTGTGCTATCATCACCACCATCCATCCGCAGAACTTGCTCATCTTACAAAAGTGAAACTCTCTACCTATTAAACAGCAGCTCTCTGGGCCAGCCGAGTGGCTCAGTTGGTTAAGAACTCACTTGGGAGCACCAGCTCTGAGCAGCAGGGCCACGGTTCAGATCCCACATTAAGGGCAAGTGATGCTGCCCTCTACAGCTAAGATGATGAACAACAGCTTGACCTGGAGCTGGGCTGCTGTGAGTCTCGGCGACGGCGTAGGCTGCAGCGGGGCTGCAGTGGGCTGCTGTGAGCTACGCGAGTGGCTGGCAGCCAGCGAGAGCTGCCGTGAGCCGCCATGAGCAGCCAACCAATGACTGGCGACCGATTGCCTCACCCAGGAAGGGCGCAATGATCATACCAACATGGGCCAGTGAAGTGAGGTCCTCCACAACTAGACTGAAGAACAAAACAGCAATTTGTCTACCTGTCTGTTCGCCTTCCCCGATTCCCCAACGCTGTTCCCCTCCAATTCCCCAATAAAATCTTTTTTAAAAATAAATAAATAAAAATAATAAACAGCAGCTCTCCATTCCCTACCCCCCCCCCAGCCCCTGGCAACCATCACTCTGCTTTATGTCTCTATGAATTTGACTACTCTAGGTACCTCACATGAATGGAATCATATGAAATTTGTCCTTTTGTGTCTGGAGTATTTCACTTAGCATTATGTCCTCAAAGTTTATCTGTATTATAATATGTGTCAGAATTTCCTTCCTTTTTAAGGCTTAGTAATATTCCACTCTCTGTATATACAACATTTTGTTTTCCATGCATCCATCAATGGACATTTGATTTGGACACTTAGCTACTGTGAATAATGCTGCTATGAACATGGATATACAAATATCCATGCTTTCAATTCTGGGTGTATAACCAGAAGTGAGATTGCTGGGTCATATAGTAATTCTTCTTGTAATATTTTGAGGACTCTCCACACTGTTTTCCATAGTGGTTGCAACATTATTCCCACAAGCAGTGCACAAGGGATCCAGTTTTTCCACATCTTGCTATTTTCTGGGGGTTTTTTGGTTTGGTTTGGTTTTTGATGGTAGGCATCCTAATGGGTGTGAAATAGTGTCTCATTGTAGGTTTGATTTGCATTTCTCTAATAATTAGTGATGTTGAGCATCTTTTTATGTGTTTATTAGCCATTTGTATGTCCACTTTGGGAAATGTATATTCAAGTCCTTTGCTCATTTTTGAAATGGGGATTTTTTTGTTGCTGTTGAGTTTTAGGAATTGTCTATATATTCTAGATATTAATCCTTTATCAGATCTATGATTTGCAAATATTTTCTCCCATTCTATGTGTTGCTTTTTTATTCTGTTGATCATATCCTTTGAAGCACAAAAGTTTTTAATTTTGATGAAGTTCAATTTGTCTATTTTTTCATTGCCTATGCTTTTGGTGTCATATCCAAGAAACCATTGCCAAATCCAATGTCATGATGCTTTCCCCTTATGTTTTCTTCTAAGTTTTATAGTTTAGCTGTTGTACCCATTGTGAGTCAATTTTTGTATATGGTATAAGGTAAGTGTCCAATTTCATTCCTTTGCATGTGGACATCCAGTTTTTCCTACATAATTTGCTGTAAAAACGCTTTTCTCCATTAGGTGAACTTGGCACCCCATTGAAAATAGTTTGAACATACATGTGAGGGCTTATTTCTAGGCTCTCTATTTTGTTCCCTTGGTCTGTGTGTCTGTCTTTATGCCAGAAACTCACTGTTTTGATTACTGTAGATTTGAAATCAGGAAGTGTGAATCCTCCAACTTTGTTCTATTTCAAAATTGTTTTGGCTATTCGGGGTCCCTTAAGATTCTGTACAAATTTTAGGATGACTATTTCTGGGGGGAAAAAGTCATTGGGACTTTTACAGGGATTGCATTGAATTTTTAGATTGCTTTGTGTAGTATATACAGGAACCAACAGTTGAGGACACTATGATCCATCCACAAGGTACCATTTGCTGCCGTTCTGTCTGCAAACCCATCCTTCCCTCCAGGGTTCCTACCGATAAACATGTACTGTGATCCCTGGTGCAGAATGAAGCACATCATGGAGGCAGACCAGTTAACCAGACCTTTTACACTAAACTCAACCCTTGCCAATTTCCTGTAGAAGTCATCTCCCACAACTGCAAATGTGCTGGCCCAACTCCCAACCAAACCCAACCCAAGAGCCCAACTTCTCTCTCCTGCACTACTCAGCTCCAGAACACTCAAGAAATTCAGCTGGACTGACTCTAATGAATGCAGGCTCATCTCTTTTGTCTGCATGCACACAGGTATTCACCCAGCAAACATATTGAGCACATAGTGTGTATCAGGTAACATGGTATGGCTGGGGATACACCAATTAATAATACCTAACATACACTCAGCACTTCATGTATGCCAGGCACTGTACTAAGTGCTTTACACCCACTATCTCATTCAAGTCTCCCTCTAACTCTAAGAAGTCAAGAAACCTGCCCAAGGTCACACAACTGAACCCAGATAATTAAATCCCAGAGCTCACATGTTTAAGTGTGATGCTAAGCTGCCTTCTAACAAAACACAGCTCTTCAAGGAGCTCAGAATTCAGAGGACAAGACAGACACATGAATTAAAAATTACAATGTGGTAAGGGCAGTGCTAGATATATCCCATAGATTTAAGACATCATAGAAAAGAATTGCCTAACCCAGCCATCTATCCATGTACCCCTAAATTTAGACACCCCTAAATATACCCTCCAAGACTGCAGTCTTACCCCTTCCTGGGGAGAGCCCTGCAATGCCCTCTTTGTGAACCACGGTTATGCATACTAATTTGATCCCTTTCACCAGTTACTCCTCCAGGAACAGCTAAAGAGTTATGGAGTCTGCCCACCACACCTAACCCCAGCCAGTTGCCCCATTCACATGTTCTATGTGGGACGATGCAAAGAAGAGTAAAGTCAGGCTGTAACATAGCAGCTCAACTGGAAAGCACTATTGAACTTAGTTAGGGCAGGAGGGCTCATCGCTCTATAATATGCAGCGCCAAACAAAGCCTGTGCCATTGGACTCAATGAAAATGGAAATCAGATGATGAGCTGCCATGGAAAGGGCAGACAGAAGACTTCAGAGGGTTCAGAGGAACCCTGCAGATTCACTCAGCCAGGCTAGCTCAGCAACCCTACCTTTTTGCATCTCTTTCCTTTCAGTACAGGGTGGTGACTCTCCTCCTGCAGGGGTCTCAGCTGAGGACTACTAATTCACAGTAAATTAGGACTGGGGGTGGGAGTAAGGAGATATGTGACTCTTTCCCCTGAGGTGCCTCTGTCTTCTGTGCAGGATGGGAAAGTTTGGTGACACATCAGGCATTATCCAGAGAGACACCGAGCACCAATGTGGGCAGGTGCCTCAGGCATCCTGAGACACAAATTTCTTCTTTTCCCTGCAGTTCATCTTTCAACCTGTGCCTGAGCCAGGTTCATGGGGACCCTTTGGGTGGGGGCAGTCAAGAATGAACATTTCTTAGCTATAAATTCTAAGTGTTTGGGGGGGAAATGTGAGTCTCTGAGTTGACAGACGACTAGTTAATCACAGTTGAAAGGGCTACGGCCCTTTGTACCACAGTCTTTCATCTCCCTGGAGAAATTACTGACAATAACACGCCGCAGTTAAAATGGATTGTGAAATCAAAGAACCACACAAGCTTCCCACACTGTCTTCCTTAAATTACCAGTAACTTTCTCTCACAAATGGTCCTAATATGCATGCCTTGCTATGCAGAGTTCCTCCTCTGCCTCCTGGTCTCAAACCTGTGGCTACCCTGATGCTCTCAGCTCACCCTCTCCTTGCAATCAAGCTGAGGATACAACTGAATTCTCCAATCTCTTCATCCCAGGGGCCACCTGACATGGCATGCTATTTCCTACCCAATTTGCCACATGAGGATGGATTCATCTCTTTCATGCCAGTATGCTTGGAAAACTCAAGAGTCTAGAGCCAGAGGTTCTGGGCTATGACCTGGCTCCTCAAACTTCCCCAATGTACCCTGGGCTGAGCTCATAACCTCTCTGAGCCTCATTCGGCTCATGCGTAAAATAGGAGCATAGTCGCTTTAGTGGCAGTGGTCAGGCTCAGGTTCTGATCTGCTCCCTGACAGCATATCTCGACATAGCTGCCTGGATGGTCCTCTTTCCTTGAAGTCCTGCTCACCTTTCACAACTGGGTAACTTGAGAACAAAGGGACCAAACCACTGTGCTGCTGCCAAGCCTGGAGAGGGTGGGAGAGAGCGGGGTGGGGGGGGGCGCTATAAGGAATAAATCAAATGGCTGTGTAATTAATTTAGAATAATTTAAGCACTGAGCGTGGAAGAGAAACAAAAGTGGTGACATTTAATGAATGTGTCAGTCGATATCTCGCTCATTCCAGCTGTCTTTTTAAATGTCAAATATCTCATGATTCCTTTTCCTCGCAGCTGGAAGGTTTGTGCTAACAACCACCAATTCTGGTTTCTGCCCGCTAGGTTAGCACGAGCACATAATTTCAAAAGCAGGAGGTCCTAGAGGCTGCAGGAACAGGAGACAGTGACCATTCCCTGCCCCAGGAGCCAGGGGTGCTGCAGCTGCTCCTGGAGGGGGGAGGTTGGGGGGGCACTGATCCATTCTCCTTACCCTTCACCCACCTTCTTGCCATCAACTATAAAAACACACAAGGCGTCCATGCCAAGAGGAAGACAGTCGGTGTTTTCATGTAGCTTCCCTGCTTGTGCCTCTTCAAACTTCTCAGAGCTTGAAAGTTTTCAAGAAAAAAACCTTAGCTGAACTCCAGGGAGAGAGAAAGCAAAGAGCCAGTTGCTGCAGAGAACTCCAGGCTCAGGAATTTCCACTGGACGTTATTGGCCTTTGGTCCCGTCCTCTCTAAATCCCAGATACTGCTTCAAAGACGAACCAAGGGAGCAAGCCAGCTTTTCACTTTGGGGGAAAATGTGCAGCCAAGCAGCACTGGACGGTTTTCATTCCAAACCCTATCTCTATCACCAAAGTGAGCTTCCCCACTTTCAGCCATAGCTAGTGGCCAGTCTCTTCAATCTGACCGGGCACCAGGGTGCGAGGAGGAGGAACAACTAAAGCCCGAATGGAAAACTGTCTGGTGTTCAACCAACCTGGAAGTGGAAAGGGCCGAGGAAGACTTAGAAGTTCCAGCCAATCTAGCTCCTTAGCAGAGGGCAGTTTCTGGTCTGAGGAGCACAGAAGGGCCAAGTGTTCTAGGCCACCGGGTGAGTGGGGCTGGGGGAGCCAGCTCAGGACACATGGCAACAGCTCAGTCTTGGCCAAGCCTGGCTGTGCAGGGAGGGCACAGTGACATGTCAGAGGGGAGGCCGCCCTTCCACCATCCAGTTCATAGCCTGGTGGTGCAGGGATCCACGCCAGCCCCTTAGGTGCAGCCAAATAAACCGACGCTCCACCACTTAAGTGTACCCTCATTTAGAGCAGAACCAAACCACACGAACACTCCCCCTACTACCTTCTTACCAGTAGGCAAAGCCAGTGGCTTATCAATACATTCCCAGTGCATCTATTCATGGCTCTCGCAGTGCCTCCGGCGTGATCAGCCCTCCCTCCTTGAGGTTCTCTCCTTGCCTGACTCTGGTCATCTTCATGGGATCCAGTTCTACAGTCACCCCAACTCTTATCCACACACCCCTAGAAGCCAGAAGACCCCCAGGCCCAGTCCTTGGCCTCTCCCCAGCTCTCCATCTGCTCCCCAGACAATTTCACCGAGCACCCCTTCCACGCCCCCTACCGCCTCTGTGCTGGTGCTGCCACAACTCTCCTGAGCACCAGGCCCAAACTGCCACCCCCAGGCCCTTGGACGTCCTGCTGCAGCCTAAACTCAGCATTTCCAAAAGCAAACTTCTCTCTGAGCTGCTCCCTGGGCTGTCTGTGAACTTCAGAAGCATTGTTCCATTGGTTTAATCCTAGACTCCCTTCACCCTCTCCATAAGCCAGTAAGTCCTATTTATTTATTCTTCTTCTGTGTTGTCTCGCTCCCCACTCTTTCTCTAGACCCTCATTATTTCCCTCCTGGATTACCCTCCAGGGATTGAAAACTCTGAGACCACCAGGACTAAGCAGGTGGCATAAATGTGTGAGTCTGTAAAACAAAGATTGAGTACCAGGTTGTGGGAACCGGAAGATACAAGCTCTGTCTAAAGACATTCATATTAAAAATAATAATAATAATTAAACCTGCTAGGCAAACTAATCAGACTTAGGCCCTGGACAGCTACTTCTCAACCCCTAAAAATCCAATCTCCACTTCCCTGGTAGACTCATCACCCCGATACCTTTAGTATGCATTTCTCATGACCGTTCTCAAAAATTTTTATGACTTCCCTTTTGCCCACAGGAGGAAAAGGAATGATTAATGTTTGCATAAAGTTTTAAAAATTACCAAGGACTTTGTCTTCCATGAAACTGGCAATGGATCAATTGGCATTCAGGACTCTTCATGGGTCTCCACCACCCTTTCCACAGCCAAACACAACCCCTTTACTTATGCAGATTCTCTACTGGCAGGATACCCTCCCCTCCCCTGGGAAACCTCAATTCCAGTCATTCTTTAAGGCCTAACTCAAGTCTCTGCCCCTGGAAAAGCCTTCACAGAGCCCTGTAGGAGAGCATGAGCCTCCCTCCCATACCCCGGAAGCAGTTGCTGGTGTGGGTTCCTTCCTTTGATGCCAATGTGTGTTGCCTTGTCTTGTTATTTTTTTCCATGCACACGCTCTTGTCCTCCACCAGTGACCAGGGTCAGAGCTTTTTTCTTGTCTGGTCTGGCTCCCTTCTGCTGCCCTGCACATCCAGATTCCCCATCGTGGTGAGTCTGCCAGAGAGGAAGCACCTACTGCCAGAAGGGGGAGGACACACAAGCCAGGACCAGAGTCAAATACCCAAATGCAGAATACCAAGCGTGAAGCTCAGAAAACGGGGTCTAGGAAACCAAGCATAGTGGCAACTGAGAACAGTCCCTTGCAGTGGCTCTCAAACTTTACTGTGCATTTGCACCTCCTGGAAAGCTTGTTTAAAATGTAAATTGCTACCTCAAAGATTCTGATGGCCTAGACCTGGGTTGGAGCCTAGGAATCTGTGTTTCAACAAGCTGGCAGATGATTCTGATGCCAGTCAAGTCCAGGTTCATGCACTGAGGAATGTTTGGCCCTTGAGTTAGAGATGTGGCTTTACCTGGAGTGGAACAGCTGCTCCTGACCAAGAAGACCTTGACCCAGAGCCCGTTCATGGGGTGATTGCGTCCTGAATTCCACAGGCAGCTGGTCCCAGGGGCTGTTTTCATGGACAGTCTTGGGGTGGGATTATTGTCCCCTGGCTACCTGTCTGACAGCCCCATGGGCAGCACACTGAACAGGAAGGGGAGTTAGCAGCAAAGGCACTCCCTCTGGAAGCTCTGCCCAGTGCCCTGAGGGTTACCCTCCACCAATGACACTGCAATTCTGTCCCTACTACAGCCAGACCACCCATCTGCTTCCCATTCCTACACCCTTGTTTCTGTCACCACAGAGCAAAAGCCGAGGCAGACAGGTTGATCACGACTGTGAAGTTTCAGAACATGCGCCCCCAAGATGTGCCACTTTGGCATGTGGATTATTTTGAGCTGAAGGCAATTGAGACCCTGTGGGCACAAGAGAAACTTGTATCTCTCCCTAGAAGAATCTAAATTGGGGGGCCTGCCCATAATAAGAGTTATTCCCAGAGATAACCTTTTATGACCTATCGATGGGGCAGGGCAAACATCTAATTACTCAATATCTGGTTTTCTTATCATCCTGGAAATTGTCCTCCTCCCCTCTGAAGCCCCATGGTGCCTTACCTCACTTCTTGGCTCACAATGCCATATATACTTCATTTTCCCTTTCTGTTCAGAACCTCTCATATATGGGAGTGAGGGGGGTGGGTGGCGCATCTCTGACTTTCTCATGTATGTGGAGTTCCCATACATACATGTGAAATTAAATCTGGTTATTTCTCTTGTTAATCTGTCTCATGTCAATTTAATTTTTAGACCAGCTAGAAGAACCAAGAAAGGTAGAAGAAAATTTCTTCCTGCCCCAAAACTGAGAGCATCAGCTCTAGACCAGGCTGACCACAGGTAGGCACAGCAGACAGCGGCAGAGTGATCACCTGGCCTGGGCACCTCTTCCAGAGTCCCTGAACCCACCCCTTTCCAATCTTTTCCTACTTATAGACAACAAGCACTGCCCAACCTCCAAGGGACAGATATAGGAGAATTCTCGGAAGTAGACTCTATGTGATAAGGGGCTGATTGAAGCAGAAGGTAAGAGACAAGATGGAGGCCTGGGAGAGCGCTAGTCCCACCCACTAGTCCTGTGCATTGAGTCTGAGAATGGGAGGTCAACTGAGCTTCAATTTTTCTGTGCATGAGACAATGTCTTGCGACGCCTTCCAAGCTCCAAACCCCCTGCTGGAGAACTCCAAGTAGATGACTGTAGGGACCTCAAACTCAGTGCATCCCCTTCTCAGCTGACCTCCTTCCTGGCCACCAGTCCTCCTGGGCCCCCTCTCTTAGTTATGGCACCACTGATGTTCTCATCCCCAGGCCCAGGGTCTCTGAGCCATCTTCCTTCTATTCCTCTCTCTCATCGGCCCACTCACTCACCAAGCTCTCTCTGTTGAATCCACAGACTGTCTCCTACCTGTCCCCACCTTTCAGACACTGCACCCCTGCCTTAGTTCGGGTCCCTTCACTTCTGTCCCAGGTGGCTGCAGATACTCACTAAGGGGTCTGCAGTCCCTGCTCTCTGACCTCTTTGCCCCCTCGGTTCCCAACCTGGCACTTTCAGATTATCTAGGGAGCTTCAATATTTAAAAGAACTACTAGAAATTCTGCATTTACCCTGGTACAACCTAATAAACATAACTTGTTAAATTGCTGAAATCAAATGGTGAGATCTATGGGGGTAATGAAAGGAGTTTCCTAGGAGTGAAAGGTGGGAACCCAATCTATCTCCACACGGTCCCAGTGGGCTCACTCTCTGAAACAAGGGTCTGACATCACTTTTCTTTGCCTCCACCTCCATGCCCGTCTCTTTTTTCCACCCAGCTTGCATTTCCCAAACACCCATGCACTTCCGCTTCGCTGTGACTTTGCAAACACTCTTCCCTCATCCTGGGGCATTTCTCCATCCCCTTTTTACATGCATTATCTGAGTAGTTCCATCATCAATCTGAGGAGGTAGGTACTATTAGTCTCATCTCATTATGTAGGTGAGGCAACAAGTAAGAGAAAGAAAGTCACTTGCCTAAGGCCCGGGGCAGAACTGAGATTCAAATCTGGATGAGTCTGACCCTAACTGCTCCATCTGGCCTCAGGAGGGCTCGGTGCCACCTTAGCCTGCACCCCACTGGCTCTCCCTGAGCCATCAGTGCGTTCAACAGATTTATCCCTTGTCGGGGAGACTGCAAACTCCACAAGGCCGACTGGGCCCAGGCCATGGAAGACAAACCACTTCCTCCCCAGGGCCAAAGTGTAGGTTCCTCCACAGTCCATCAAACCCTGCCCTGAAAACCTGGGCCCATGCCACTGTCACCAGACTGAAAGTGCTGCTTCTGCCCCATGCCAGCTTTCCTCCCTCTGCCAGGTGGTACCTGAGATCGGTGCCTCCTATGATGGATGCTTTCGATATTTTGGCCCATCCCACTCAGAAGGTTTGAAAATAAACTGGGCCAGCAGGACGAGGTAATGAGGCCAAGCTCCCCTGATGAGGTAGGTGGATCAGCAGGCTTAGAATCAGAGACCTGAGTCCTGGGGTGCATTTAATTAAGTATCCCTATTCTGTTTACACATTGGATGGCAAAGCTTGACACAATCCCAACCAACCTCCTCCTTCATAACTCTAGGTGGAGGTAGAAGAAGGAGGCCAAGGGTACTAAAAAAAAATCAACCAAACAAAATCAAACCACAACACAGAGCAGCCAGCTTTCTTCTTCCTCCACACACTCAGCCCTTGATTATGAAAATAATACAGTAACCAAAAGGGAACAGAGAGCGGTGGCTGGTTAACTCAGATGATTAGAGCACAGGCTCATAACACCAAGTTTGCCGGTTCGATCTCCACATGGGCCACAGAGCTGCGCTCTCCACAACTAGATTGAAGACAACTACTTGACTTGGAGCTGATGGGTCCTGGAAAAACACACTGCTCCCCAATAAAATCCTTTTTGAAAAAAAAAAGGGAACAGAGAGAGTCCTGGAGAGACAGGGCTCTAGATAACCCTGTGGTACAAAAGCTCTGGAGGAAGGGGAAGGGATGGATGCTTAAAAAGCAGTTAGGCAGTAACTATGTGTCACCCCATTTAGATTCTAACAAGGCCCTGTATCAGAGATAACAAAGGCCACTGTGTTTAATTAAGGGTATAAATGGTAAAAATATGAGACAGGCGCTTTTACGAGCTGTTAATGAGGTGCATGGGAAATCTCTAAAAATAAACACGGCAAGTTGAAAGGGTAATTAGGGGTGCAAAAATAAACAGAGGGTGTCAATGTGAGAAAAGTTCACTACAAAGATTCTTCCAACATGTCCTCAGGAGGTGGGGCAGGCCAAAGAGAGCTCTCCAGGGGTCAGGGCCTGCCGCAAGGGTACATGTGTCCTCTTAACTTGTCTTGTCTCCTTCCTAGACTTTTCAAAGTGATAATGAACTCCCCCACCCCACTCCAGCCTGCCTCAACCGACCAGAGCCCATGGGAGGCAAGCTATGCCGTATTTAACTGGGAGTCCCCACAGAGACCTGAGCAAAGGTTAGGGGATCAGAGGCCTTAAAAGCTAAGTGATAAAACTCAATCTGGTTCCTGCCTTTGAGCTGATAGCCAGGAATTGTGCCTATGTGCGTGGGTGGATGGACACACACACACACACACACACGTCAAGATTTCCAGTCAAGGCCAGTTGCTTGCATATGGAGTAGGTGGTTGCTAACCCTCAGGGTGCATTTGAGATACTCCTGTAAGCCTGTGGCCTCCCATCTCCACAATATCTTTCTCCCCTTCCCCATTTCTGCTCTAAACCCAACCACATTCGGAAGTCGTTCTGTGGTCAAGTAAGTTTGGGAAATTCTTCCCATCACATGCCCCTCGGGAAGATGCACATTAACACATTGAACACGCTGAGAACAGTGGTAAAGAAGTCTCTCTGTGTTTATGTAACTCAGCATTTCCCAAACGATCTGACCATGTTGCCCTTTTTCCATAAAATATTGTGCCATTTATCATCTGTCCCCACTACCCACTGCAACTAGTAAAATATGAGGGCATAAACACAGCCCTGAGGGGCTGGGAATTGACCTTGGGCGGGGTAACTTTGGAGCTCAGGCCCCTCCCTGCTCCAAATATGGGACACCAGTAGTCTTCCCCAGAAGCACTGCAGAGCACAGGCTGGTCACAGGGCGGGAAAGAGGAAACCCACAAAGGGAAAGGAGGGGCTCAGGAATAAACCTCCCTCATTCCATTTACTCACCTGCCAACTTCTCCCCAAATATTATATTAGGCAATGCCGGTTCTTAGACTTACATAGTGGTACTCCCCTCACGAGGAGAACTGTTCCCCCGGATTCCAGTCCAGAGCAGATAGCTCGGCCCTGTGCGTACCTCTGTCTATTCCTAGGGGAGCTTAAAAATGGCTCAGTCAGAAGGTCGGGCCCATCCCTGCTCTATGGGCTGTGTGACTGGGCAGAGGAACTTAGCCCTTTCTATCATCTGCCCTTATTTGTAAAATTAAGATAGTAATAATTACTATTACTAATAGTAAAAATAGTAATAATAATAAGAGCTGTTTAGAAGGGTAAGTAAAATAATAAGCATACGCACTTAGTGTCTCTTAAAGCATGTGATGTATTTATAATGGTCAGAATAGCGGGAACGCTGTTCCTTCCTTGGGTGATTTCAGCTGCTCCCAGCGTCTTGACTCCATGGAAATGTAGATGGGCCCAACAACCAGATCTCCACCTAGATCTCTCTTCCAATCTCTAGATTTCTGCTACAGCTTGGGATTTATTGTAAGAAGAAGACTAATGAACTCCAAGGACAGGAAACAAAACATGGCCCGACCTGACAGGATCGGACTTGAAACCAGGGAAAACCCACTAAGAACAGAAGCGTCAGCGCTGCCTCTTCCCCTTAAGAATATGCCCTGTCCCCTTGCACACCCATCACCTTCCTCTGCCTACTCATCACCCCCAGGTATACAGAACCCGACTCCAGAGCCCACTCCAAGTGGCAACAGACTCCATGTCTCCTGGTTCAAGCGCTGGGAGAACCAGGTCTCCTTATTCAAATGCTAGGAGAAGGAGTGTGTTGGCTGAGTGTATCCATTCAGTTCAGACAGCAGAAGTGACAGGACTGTCACTTAGGTGTCCATTGTGGGTCTGAAAGTTGGGGTGCTACAGAGGGGGTGCTACAGATCATGTGGTGTGTACAGTTGTTTCTTCCAGCATCACTGGAGGACAAATAATGAAAGCCTGTCATTTCATTCTTCCACTGGGCCTGCCTGCCACACATAACCTTTTCCCTATTCAGACATTTCTGAACTGCTCTCTCTAACTTGATCACATGTACAGCCACAAATTATATATCTCCCTACCAGAAACATTGTGAAGTCACACCCTGATCTTCAGTCAGAGTCAGGGAGTGTCACGCAGCCGGCCCAAGGGTGCCTGCATGCTTGCGTTCACAATATCCAGTTTCTGTCCGTTCCTCTCTTAGTTCTGTGAGATTCTGTCCAAACGTGACTGCTCACTTCCTTACGATTTATGAAGTAAATGGTAACTGTAACCTCTTCCAGTCCCCCAATATCAAACAATGAAGCCAAACCAGGATGACCGCAGGGCAGAAAATCATTTACTTAGAAAGGGAGATGGAAGAAAAAGATCTCTAGGCTAGGAACCATATAGTGGCTCCTGGTCCAAGCATGTTGCAAATCCTGAAGAAGCAGGGGCCCCTGGCTGGCACAGAAGGCCAGTGTCCTTGAAAGGTTGCCTATCTTAGCAGTCCAAGTGACTCCTAAGGGTCAGCCCCACAAATCTTCTGATGTTTAGAACCCAGGAGTAGTTTCTTCAACCTTCTCTTAACAGCTGACATCATGTGGTGCAGAGGGATTTAGCTGAAAAGCGCTAGGGATGTCTTTCCTTACTCATCCTCCTATCCCTAGCTGGGAGACCTGCCTCTCAGTGGAGGAGGTTCTTATTCTGTGGGGAAGGCAGAGTGACAAGTGCCCGGGAGGAACTTGTGGGGCTGTCATGTTCCCTAGCAGCTCCTTCTCCTCCCAGATCATTCTTTTCCAATGGCCTGATCTTTGTCACTCAGAGCTCTAACTTTGTCACTAGACACTGAGTGAGACAGAAAATTAGGGCCAGACCACATTTCAGCAAGGACCCATTAGTTTCTGGACTTGGCTCTAAGTCACAGAGCTCTAGTCACAGACACCCCTTGTACCCCAGACACATGATCACCCTGCTTTTCTTATTCTCTCATAGACAGAAATTCTGGACAGAAACGTATCTCTTTGCTACTGTCCTTCATCTAAGGTTATAAGCAATAAATAACCAGCCTCATTATCCTTTCATTCAGGCACCAAGCCTCCCAAAGCTTCACCTTTGGTTTGCATATGGTCTGGGTCTTGAGAGATAGCAGACAACAACTTAATTAGTTGTTTTTCCACCAAAAATCACGGACTGCAAACTTCCTACCCTGTAATGAAATTTTTTTTTTTTATATCTCATCCCAACAATACCATAGCTAGTCTCATGTTTTAAGGCTCTATCGCTTGAAACTCACTCCTGGTACCAATTCTATTCTAATTACAACTTTTCTACTTACACACTTAAAAGAACTAAAGTGAAAAAATTAAATGTAAGTTTATTTAACATTTAACTACATATATATAGATGGGGGTGAGGGAGAGAGAGAGAAAGAGAGAGAGGGAATGAACAAGGGCAGTCAGGCTCAAGGAAACTGGGACTGAAAATTAGAAAATAAAGCAGGCATTTTTTCTTTCTCTGTCTCTGTCTGTCTGTCTTTCTCTCACTTTCAGCTCTTCATCAATTTGTGTCTGTTCCAGCCTCCTCTCTTTTCAGGCCTTTCAGGAAAACAATGGTTGACCAATTTACTGCCCTCTCAGCAACTTACTTATGGCCCCAGCAGCTGCTACCACGGCCCCTGACTCTATAAGACCTTCCAACAGCAATGTCCATTAATGACTGGAAGTACTCAGTGGCTTGGTTGAAACCCTCTAGAGACAAAATCTGGTTGTTGTAACTCAATGGTTTGGGCCAGACCACACACGAAAAGTTACTGCTGGTCAGCCTGTATATCAGCAGTATTGGCCAGTAAATCAGCTAATCAGCATCGGCAGTCACGTGAGAACCATGCACTCTGTAATTCTGTCCTCTCCTGGAGTTATGAGCAGCCAAGCATCATGAAACAAACAGCAGAATATCCAAATATAATACTACCATGTTTCCCCGAAAATAAGACCAGGTCTTATATTAATTTTTGCTCCAACAATCTACATTTATTCATTTTTTCATGTACAAAAATCTACATTTATTCAAACAGTCATGCCTGGCTGACTTTCTTAACTGGGGCTTATGTTTGGGGTAAGGCTTATATTACAAGCATCCTAAAAAATCATGCTAGGGCTTATTTTCTGGTTAGGTCTTATTTTCAGGGCAACATGGTATGTATGTCTCTACATGGCATCCATAGGCCCTGAAAATGAGTTGCAGCCCAAACTGAAATCATCATCTTGATGTACAGCAATCCTTCTTCTCCTCCTTGCATTATCCTGATCTGAATGAGTGGCACCACCGTCCATACAGTTCTTCAAGCTAGAAATGAGGGTGTGACCCTTCACTGTGTCTTCTACCGTGATCCTCATGCCTAATTAAACATTGATTTTATTGATTTTACCTCCCACATATCTTTTGAATCCATCTACTTCTCTTCAACCAACCAGCATTAACATAGATCACACTATTAAAATATCTCAACTAGCTTATCCCAGTAGCCTTCTAACTGAGTTTCCTCATTCAGTCTTTCCTCCTTCCAGAATATTCCCCATATGGCTTTCAGACAAATCCGATCATGTCACTCCTAAAACCGTTCAGTAGTGCCCCAATGTTTCAGACTCTCAATAATCTAGCTTCTGCCTACCTCTCTAATCTTCCTGCTTGACTTCGCTCTTAGAGCCATGTTGAAAAGTTTACAGTTCTTAGAGGCCGCTATTTCCCAGCCTCCTTTTGGCTCATCTTTTCATGTGCCCCACATCTCTTCCAGGTGGTCTTCTCTGACCCTCTCAGTCTAGGTTAGATGTGTTTTCTGTGCAGCCTCATAAGCATTATTATACTTATCACTCTGTATTGTAAGCACATGTTGTTTTTAATCTGTATATACCATAAGACTTGAAGTTCCTTAAAGTCACAGACTGTGTCTTATTTGTTGAATAAAACAGATATGCTGACCTGTTGTTGTATATACTCCTATACCTCCCATCTCCTAGACACTTCTTTGTTATTACAATGATTGCTAGCTTTTGTGCAGGTCTTATATTTTGTAAAGCATATTCACAAGTCATGTCTCTCTGAATCGTCCCAGCAAACCACTCCCCACCGCACCCCAGCCCTGGCACAGAGCCAAGAAAGAGGAGGGGAGGAATGTTATTTGCCTAAGAAGGAAATGTGATTCAAATATATTAAGTGGCTTCCCTGATGGCAAGTGGTTATGGCTGGTTCCTCTTAGGGAAATCCCTAAGTGACAGCTGGGGAGCAGGTGCCAATCTCTGTAGCAGAGAAAGCACATGAATGAGCATGTTCTAAAGAAAAGCATGCTATGAGTAGAGAGATTTGAGACCCTACTTCAGGAGACACTGAAGTTGTTAAGAAGATAATGTGGGACCTATTCAAGGAGCTTGCAACTGCCACTTGGACACAAAGAAGAGAGTGACGTTGTGTTCTAACCATTAGAGCAAATATTATGGTCCTTAAATGAAGATTCATGGTGTTCACTAATGTCAGCGCATGTGGCTGGGCTGAGCAAAGATTAGATACAACACAAGCTCAATGAGCAGCTGAAAATTATTGGCCAGAGGAAAGGTAGGTACAGGGTGACCTGATTTGCTAGAGAACAACAGGACAAGGTAGACCAAGCAGAGGGAGAAAATCAAGGGGCAGGGAGGATGGTAGAACAGAGAACAGGCTAAGCAGCTGCTGCCCATGAGAAATGAGGCCTGCCCCCTCTCACGGCACTGTCCCAATTGTATTCCAAGCACCATTCACAGCTCCAGAGCCCCTGCTCTTAATGCTCAATAAGAGCACTTTGGTTTTTGTTTTGTTTGTTTTTTAGTGCCAGGACATCATAGCATTTTAGCAACAAAAACAAATGCTTCACACACAGGGGAAAAACTCAAGCAAAAAAAAGAGAGAGAGAAAGAGAGAAATGGTTTCATTAAACAAAATTATATCCAGAAAACCCAAGCCACTGATAGATCCACAACAACAGATGCACAGTTCCATTTGTCTTACCAGCTGTACAGAAAGGAAAAGAGAGACACGAAAAACAAATAGCTACCAACAAACAGCTTTGCCTCCAGGCAGATTACAGGCAGTCAGGAGTTCCTTTGCTGGGATCAGTACTTGTTGCTTAATTAAAAGCTATCGAAATGCTGACATAAACATTCAAGCAGCTAAATGGGTGTTTCATAATTGATCTAACCAAGAGTCTATCCGAGATCTGTGTTTCTGGGACCCACTGCTGAAATGCACCATGGTGGACATGGCCTAGGGTGGAAACAGCAACATATTCCAGGAATAGATAAACCAAGGGTTTAATCTGAACATTGAAAACTACAACTCCTAATGGGAAGAGATTGCTTCCAGTTGCCCACCTTGTAGAATTACAGAACTTCCAGCTATTCCAAACTTTTTGGCCAGGCCCCCAGCTCCCCCTGCCTCTTAGCTAACTCCCCACAGTTGCTTTGCTAACTTAGGCTCAATCCCAAATCCAAGAATATAAACTTGACTTGAGACATCAATAAAGAACATTGGTTCTCCCAGTTGCCCAACCCCAATCTAGTGGGGATTAATTTAAGAATTTAAACTCTTGTGTAGAAATGTCACTCTTGTCCCCAAAGTCACTTTCATATTAGTTTTACCCAGGCTAGGCCCATATCCCTCACATCTTCTCTGCAAGCTCTGTTGGTTCTATCTCTAAAATCTGTCTTTATTTCCATCTCCACCCCACCCCTACCACCCAACTCTAAGCCACCATCTCCTCTCTCCTCTCTTTGGATTACTGCAAAGGCCTCCTAACTGATCATTGCTTCCACTCAACCCTAATCCCCTGTAATCCATTCTCCACACAACAGCCAAATTATTTTCTTTGTAACTTTTAATATGCATTTTTTAACAAACATACCTCGGTAAGGAACATAGTATAATGAAGCCCTGTTTTAATTTGAATATGTCAAAGCAAATCTTAGATATTATGGCATATTACCCACAAACACCGGTGTGTTATGCATCTCAAACTAATACAGACTTTCTTTTAACTTACGAATCATGCTGTTATCACACTTAACATAGTTAACAATAATTAGTTAATATCATCAGATACCAAGTCTGTATTCGGATTTCCTAGGTTGTTTTAAAGATCTCTTTTCACAGTTAGTTTGTTTGAATAAGGATCCAAACTGGGTGGAGACATTGTGTTTTGTGACGTCCTTTAAGGCTCTTAATATAAGTCAGATCAGGTCATTCCCTGCTCAGAGCCCACCAACAGCTTCCTCTTGCAGTTAGAATAAAACCCAAACCCCTTACGATGCCCAAAACCCTGGTGATGCAGGCCCTGCCCACCTCTCCACTGTTCTCTCGGTCACCTGCTCATTTCAACCCCGTCCCAGTGGCCTTCCTTGAACACACCAAACACATCCCCACCTGGGATTCTGCACCTGTTGTCCCCACTGCCTGAAATACTTCATCCCCCCTCACCACACACATGTCCAGATCTTGGGAAAACTGGCTCCTTGTCTTGCAGGTCACAGCTCCAAATGTCATCTCCTCAGAGACAGATGCCTTCCGGGATCGCACATTCTCAACCAGCTCTCCTTCCCCCAGGCCATTCTTAATCACATCGCCCCCATTTTCATTTCTTCATGTAGCTTAGTACTATCTGAAATTATCTTCTCTTTAATTTGTTTACGTGTGTAACTGAACATTAAATAGAAGTTTCCACCAAAACACCAAGAGACTATAGTTATGAAATTTCAAAGCTAGTTAACCATATATGAAATCTACAAAGGAAATGGTTGAAAACTTTCCACGATTGTTGATCCCCCTCAGCTAGAGCAAGTATATATAAAGAAAAGAGGTAAGAAAATGAAGAAGGAGGGATTTATAAAGGATTTCTTTGGAAGGAGTAGATGGGAAGCACCACCGAGAGAGAGAGAGAGAGAGAGAGAGAGAGAGAGAGAGAGAGAGAGAGAGAGAGAACCACACAACATAATTAACGATAATTATTTAATATCATCTGGTACCAAGTCTGTATTCAAATTTCCTAGGTTGTCTCAAAGATCTCTTTTCACAGTTAGAGAGCTCTTTGTGTGTTCCCTCGGGTTGACTAGAGGGAAGAAGGGTGTTAAATATGGGACTTGTGCCTGACTTTTACCTGGGAAAACCAAAGTGGTTAGCCAGGGAAAACAGGACAGAGGGTACTATATTGGATTCAGTCTGGGCTTCCAGAGTCTGTTGAGATAAGAGATACTTGAATATCTCTTATGGAGCAATGAGAAAAAATCAGAGAGGTGTTGTCTTGGGTTCTGCCCAATGGGGGCTCCTAGAGAATGCAGAGATCCCAGCAACAAAAAGCTAAAAGAGAAGGCTGGGACCCTAGGGGCTAAGGAAGAAGAGCATATAACCCCTCACAATTAAAATGCATCTACCTGGGCCAAAGGAACTGTCGTGGTTGGAATCTTCAAAGAGTCAGCTTTAGTCATCTGCCAGGCCCAAAGAGTGGAACTCTCCCCGTCTAATAAGAGCTGCCCTCTCCCCTTACCATACAGCCCCCCTTCCCATTACATGCACAATCCCCTCCCTGAAAGGATCAAAACACTAACCAGGGCCGGCCGAGTGGCGCGTTGGTTAAGAACTGGCTTGGGATGCCAGAGGACCCGGGTTCGGATCCCACATATGAGGGCCAGTGACACTGCCCTCTACAGCTAAGATGCTGAACAGCAGCTCAATGTGGAGCTGGGCTGCCTTGAGTTGCTGGCAACGGTGTAGGCTGCAGCCCCTGTGGCAGTGGGTTGCCATGGGCTACCGTATGTAGCCAGCAGCTAGCGTGAGCGGCCAGCAGCCACAGTGAGCAGCCGTCCAGAAGCCGGCGACTGATCTGCCTCACCCGGGAAGAGCGCAATGATGGTGCCAACTTGGACCAGTGAAGCAACGTCCTCCACAACTAGACTGAAGAACAAAAGGACAGCAACTTGTCTTTTCCCCTTCCCCCAATTCCCCAGCGCTGTTCCCATCCCCTAATTCCCCAATAAAAATCTTAAAAAAAAACACCACTAACCAGAAAGTGGTGAGAAGGTAAGATGGGAACACAGATGAAACAAGAGAAAACAGAAGCTAGCTACATTGCTTTCCCTGGATTCCGGAAACCATCAGAAGGCCAGAACTCAGAGGTTTTAATTCAAAGTGTAGGTAAAATTGAAGCATGTATACATGATCTCTCCCCAGACACTCCAATTTTTAAATTGAGGCTGTTTTTACAAGTTAAAGTGACCCAAGGATTGTCTATAACGTAGGAGTGGGCAGAACAGTCATGGCATCTGCCCACATTTCCACTGCAGGAAGACCACCACCACCGCTTACTTCAAATGGGCAGTGAGAGATAAAACATAAGTTATGCTGTGGTCCTGCCAGCCATGCACTGAGTGAGCCAGCTTGTTAGCTGTGTCCCTCTCCTGGCATGTAAGCCTCACAAGCCTGTGGATTTCATCATCCTAACACTACCCCAGAACAGAGAAGAGGGTCTGGCATGTAGCAGGCACCCCACAAACACTTTGAAATAAGTATCCACCAAGATTGATCAATGGGCTCATCCTTAGGTTCCCTAAGCTGCAGATCCCCTAAATATCTGAGCTCCTGATTTGGGGACTTTTTCTTTAAAGATTTTATTGGGGAATTGGGGGAGGGGGACAGTGTTGGGGAATTGGGGAAGGGGAACAGCCAAGTTGTTTTCCTTTTGTTTTTCTGTCTAGTTGTGGAGGACGTCGCTTCACTGGCCCATGTTGATATTATCATTGAGCTCTTCCTGGCTGAGGCAGTCGGTCGCCGGCCATTGGACAGCCGCTCATGGCAGCTCACGGCAGCTCACGCTGGGTGCCGGCCACTCACGAAAGCTCACAGCAGCCCACTGCAGCCCCACTGAAGCCTACACTGTCGCCGGCAACTCATGGCAGCCCAACTCCATGTTGAGGATTTGGGGGCTTATTGGAAGTTTCTAGGATAGCTGCACTAGCTAGCATAGGCTAACTGCCATGACAACCCCAAAGTATGATTGGATTAACATAATACATGTTTATTTCTTGCTTGTGAAAAGTCCTGGGCAGCTTTCTTCAAAGGAATGGCTCAGAGATCCAGGCCCCTTCCCTGTTGTAACGTCACCAGCTTTAACATGCAGCCTCCAAGACTGCCAGGAAGGGAAGGCGCGGCTGAAAATTAAATCAGTCTCAGCTGAGAAATGACACACATCATTTCTGCTTACATTCTTTTGGCCAGAGGTAGTTCCATGGCCCACCTAGAGACAAGCCGACCGAGAACTATGGTATCTGGCTTGAGAGCCACATCCTAAAAGCAACCCTCCCTTATGGAAGGAGAGCTTGAATCTTCGGTGGTCAGTTACCACTGTTGTCACCACGGCCACCTGGAAGGATGGACTTAAGCCTGTTTGATGACATAATTCAGTCCTCCTCCTAGCACAAAGGAGCACAGACGATGACCCCACCCAGATACCTGGGCCCAACTAATCCCAGACTCACCTCCCTGGTGCCAGCAGTTACTTAGTTTCACTTCCCCTCAGGGTTCTTAGTACCCGTAGGAACCTTGCTATCTCATCAGGGGTCTCAGGACCAAATATCTGCCTGCCACTTCAGTAAAGATGTCCACTCCTTGTTCTGAGGATAAAAAGGCCACCCCCCCACCCCCGGCTGGATCAGCCACCAATCTCTTGGGAGGCCCCTTAGCTCTCATCCATCCTGCTATGCATGAACACCCCAGCCTCTGAAAGCCCTGAAGTCCCTCCTTCACTTTACAGCGAGGAACTGGGACCTGGCACTTGACTTGCCTGAGGTGACACAGATGGTCAGTGGCAGGGCTGGGATCAGAGCCCAGACCCCCGTCCACTCTTTTCATCACACTACACGCCTTCAAAGCCTCTACATTTCAAGGCTGCCATCTCTGACCAATCCCTAAATCACCTACTGTTCTGCACAAACTGAGTTTTCCTTGTCCCCAAATTTTGGGAGGCTTTCCATATCTTCTACCTCAGCCGAACCTCCTTCACTTGATTCCCAAGTCACACCTTCCCCAGGAAGTCTGCTTAGCACTCCCTGCTAGTCTGGCATCTCACCCATCCTTTCTCCTCAGGTCACATGTGGCAGTTTTGTTCTATGCAGAATGTCAGAATAAAAAGGGGCCTTAATGACTGAGTTTACAGCCCCATGTCCATATCTCCTCCCCCCCCCCCCTCCCAGCCTCTCTCTCTCTCTCTCTCTCTCTCTCTCTCTCTCTCTCACACACACACACACACACACACACACACACACACACACGCCTTAATGGCAGAGGAATCTAAAGCTCTGAGGGCTGAAATGACCTGCCTGAGCTCACCCTCCTGGTTGTGCCGGCTTGAAGAAGGTGGGTACTGCATACACGCCTCTTCAGACTGCTCTCTCATGATGCAGTAACAAGTCCTTTGTGGGCTAAGACCATCTTCATGCTCTTGAACCTGACAGTGATCACTACAGCACTGTTTGCTTCCCAGCCAGGACTTTTCCATCATGTGGAGGGGAACCTAAAAGTGCTGGGGACTTCGCCTTTGGCCAGTTAGTAGAGGAACAAACCTGACCAGAGAGGGATGGGAACTGATGGATAAATGCTTTCCTCCCCATAGGCAGTTCTGAGATGCTGTCAAATGGCTTCTCAGACAGTCCCACACAATTGGGCAACCAGGAAGTAGCCCAACTGATAACAAAATGTATCCTTGACTTAGCTCTCTCCATCACTGCTTCACTTCCTCTCTCATTCATGCTATCTGGTTCCCATTCTCCAACAAGATCTCACAGTTAAGCCTTTGTCTCAGGCTCTTCTTTCAGGGGAACCTAGACTCAGATAAAGACAGAAAGAGAAAGAGGCTGCCCAGGTGGATCCCATGAGAGGGCATTGGTCTTGGTTAATTAATCATTCTCCATGTCTGGTCTTCAGCCTTGGTGGTTCAGAAATTTGATTTTTTCAGAACCAAGTAAAGGGTCTCTCCCTGGGGCAGCTTATACTCCCAAGCTCCCCAGGATAGGGTATCCATCTATTTAGTGACCATCCAAAATATCACTGTCAAACCGGCCAGAGACTACAGTGTGACTAACCAGCGCATCTTTTCCCTGAGGTGAGAAACGTGAGAGGCCATGTGGCCAGAAAGTCCCTCAGTGAGCAGTGAATCCCCTAACAGTTCTAAGAGATCTCATCATCTTGGACCATATCTCTCAGCTAAGTAGCTTGAAGACATCTCAAGGCATCTTCTTGACAAGGATACTTGTACAAGAAGATCACAGCTGAGAACTCCTTCCCCAAAACAGTGCTTAGATGGACACCATCCATATATGCCCCTGTTACATTCTTATTTTTATGCTTCTATATCATTATTATTGTTATTATTATTATAAAGAAGGTAATATTTTGAAAAATTATTAATGTGCTTTTTCTCTTGCTTTTCAGTGGGTATGACCTTCCCTTTGGTTAGCCCTAGGCATCCATCTGCCTGAGGAGAGATTAAGTTTTTACAGAAGAATGCAAAAAGAAATAGAGTTAGTATTCTGCTATTGACATTTAAAAAGAGATTTCTCAGCAAGACACTAATCTTTAGATCCAGGCTGTTGTCTTGAGAGAGTTAGAATTGCCGGTTGGCTAAAATGACAGACTCAGAGGCAATATCTGGGCTCACTCATATCCAGGTTCTGTCATTTCCCAATTGTGTGACCTTGAGAAAGTGCTTGAATTTCTCTATGACTTAGTGTCCTTATCTGTAAAATGGGAGTAATACTATTACCTAATTCAGAGGATAGTTCTGTGAATTTAATAAGCTAGTACACACAAAGCATGCTTTCAGCAAATTGGATTCTTTCTAGACACCAGGCATTGTAACTTAGAAGTAGGTAGAAAGTATCTGGAACATAATAAGTATTCAATAAACATAAGCTATCATGTTCAAAATTCCTTTATCTTCCTCTTTAGTGTATCAAGAACTCTTAGAGTGCCAATGACACTATGAAGCTCTCTCTGTGGTAGATTGGGGACATGACATAGAGACAGTGATGAAAGCCTTTCCTTTCAGTCCTGAGAGATTGTGGGAGAAGAGGTGAGAAAGAGAGAGGGAAAGAAGAAAACTTCCCCCTTCATCACATATTCTACACACATACATACACACCATACACCACACACATACACACACACACACACACCACACACCACACACACATCACACATACACCATACACCACACATACCACACACATAAACACACACACATTGGTGGGACTGACCTTCTGAAACACCCAGAAAGTGAAAAGCACAAAGGACACCAAGACCCCACGTGGCAAAGTTTAGACAATAAGGACCAAGTAGCTCCATCAGGTAGAAGGAGTGTCTAGAGAAGACTATGGGCAGACCCCCAGTGTGTGGAGCCAGGTAGGGGAACTGACAGAAACTCAGGGATCTCCACCCAGCCAGGAGCTCTGAAGGGAGGCTGAGTCAGTCATCCAGGGAGTAATGTTGGGCCCTGACCAGCCTGAGAGAGACCAAGCCACAAGTCCTTCTAGCTGCCAGCTTCAGCAGTGCCAGTAGTGACCTGGACTAGGGACAAAGCAAACAGAGCCCTGGAGGAGGTGTGAGGAGGGGACAAAAGACTCCCAAAGACAGCAGACCAAGAATTTTTACACACAGAGATTGAACATTTCCTAGAGGTATTATTTACATTGTTGCCTTGGCTTGACTGGAATCTAGATTTTTTTCCCCCATTACTCAGAGGCTGGAAACAAAATAAAGATTCCAATTATTTCTAGATGTCCAACATGTGGTCTAAGTCTAATGATGCTGACTTGGTATTTATTGTTGTTTGTTATTTTAGTGGATGCTATCATCTTGTGGAGTCCCTCTTCTTTGGGAATTGTCCTCTGCCCCCACAAGGCAGCCCCAACAAATAAAGCATCTTCCCATGAGGAGGTCCGCTCCAATTCCAATGCCAGGAATAAGTGGACAACCTGGCTCAAGCTGGGCCAATTAGAATCTGCCTTGAGATTTGGAGATTTCGATCTGAGAAAGGTGAGCTGTTAGTTGCTGGAAGTCCTGGCAGATTACCAGAGCAGTGACTCCAAGTACCACGGGCGCTTCCTGGAGAGTCTCAAAATGACCCAAAACCCAAGTTCGTGCTTTTATTCTTATGGGCAAATGACCTTTCTTTCTTTTTTTCTTTTAAGATTTTATTGGGGAATTGGAGCAGCGCTGGGGAATCGGGAGAGGGGAACAGACAAGTTGCTGTCCTTTTGTTCTTCAGTCTAGTTGTGGAGGATATTGCTTCACTGGCCCATGTTGGTATTATCATTGTGCTCTTCCCAGGTGAGGCAGATCAGTCGCCGGCCACTGCACAGCCGCTCACGGCAGCTCTTGGCAGCTCACGCTGGCTGCCAGCCACTCATAGTAGCTTTATGGTAGCCCACTGCAGCCTACGCCATCACCCGCGACTCACGGCAGCCCAGCTCCAGGTTGAGCTGTTGTTCACCATCTTAGCTGTAGAGGGCGCAGCATCACTGGCCCTAATGTGGGATCCCAACCAGGGTCTTGCTGCTCAGAGCTGGCATCCCAAGCCAGCTCTTAACCAATGCGCCACTTGGCCGGCCCGACAAATGACTTTTCTATACAATGCCATCAGTTTTTATATATAATGAAGGACAATTTTCTAATAACCTACTGAATGGGTTACTATAGGTTCCTAAAATTTAGGATTCACAAACTAAAGTGATTCTTACCAGAGTGGTCTAAGCACTCCAATTCCACGTTCTGCTGAGGTAGCTGTCTGCTGGGCCAAGCTGGCAATGATGTGATGTGGCGCTCTCATAGCATGGGCATGCAGATAGCTGGGATTCCTGCAATTTAGGGTAGTGACACTCTTTATTGCCAGCACTTCCTCAGTGTCGTTTTGAATTAACTATGGGTTTTGATAGTTTAATTACATTGACCATTAATTATAAATTACATCCATTGTAAGTTTGGCTTTTTGATGATTTAGCTTTATAATCATCAGGTTAGTTTATTGTGATTGCTGTGTGTAGTGATCTTTTCGACTTTTCAATAACTAAACTTTAAAATGATGCATTATAATTCATACAACATCATCATACCCCTATATATGCCTATGCATACATGCCCCCTTCGCAATTTTATTAGTACGGTGATAATTCATGTGATACTGACTTTTATCCTGTGGAAATTGGGAATAATGGAAAGGTTTCAAGATTCCTTATTCTTACTCTTTTGGGTCTTTTTTTGATTCTATGAATGAGTACAGTTAGTTCTCATTTTGACTTAAACTAGCTTGAGTTTGTTTTGGTTACATGTGTCAAAAGAACCTTAACTAATAAAGCCATTATATTTTGGGTAGGGACAAAAATATTAGTGTATTCACAATCTTTCTCCCTCCCTCTGTAATCTAAAGAAAATCCCCCTGCTTTCTTTTCTTTTCTTTTCTTTTTTTGATTAGGGTATGGGTAAAATGGAGAAGATAAAACTAATTAGATTTATGTTACAAAAGGCATTGCACCGGGGGGGGGGGGGGGGAAGAGAGGCTCAGAAGGCAAGAGGAAGTGGGTAAAATAAAGAGTAGTGAAGGAGTCAGATGGGTTGGAAGATTCTGGAAGGAAAGTGAGGAGAGCTTTTTTTAAATTTTATTTTATTTATTTATTATTTTATTTATTTATATTTTTTTTAGTTGAGTCATCCTGCCACCTGTTGGCAGCTCAGCAGCAGTTCAGCTCAGGCTGGGAATTGAACTGCTGTTGCTCAGAGTTCACACTATTGAGCAAGCTCTTAGCCAACTGAGCCACTTGGCCAGCCCTGAGGAGAGCTTTCTGAAGAACCGCCATAATGAGAGGGAAGAAATATGGGTCATGAGGATTTTTTTGATGTTTTATTGGGTGCAGAGACCACCCCAAAGTGGCCAGTGGTATTCAGGTTTGAATCTGACGAATTCTCTTCAGTGTACAAATATTTTTCTTAAAATGAGTGCAATGATTAGAACCTAATCGCTAGGTTACCACTCATTAAATTACAATCACATTTTAGTCCGACTGCCCTGAGATTCTTCCCAGAACACCCTGAGTGAAGTTTTGGGTGTTTCCAGATTTTTCAGTCACACATTATAGACAATCTCATAGTTTATTCCAATAGACCTACAATCACATCCATTGAAAGTCATTTTAATTAGTTTATCTGTGAGGCAACGTTAATGTCAGGTTCCTAGAGGGTTGTTCACTGCTGCTAAGCTGACACTAGACCCTTTTCCTGACATCCAGACCTGGCAGCTTGGCCTCTGAGCTCAGCTCAGCCTGGTGCTCTTTCTACCCCTCACATGGCCTACCTAAGTTTATGCTGATCACCTCAGTGTCTATTTTATCCAGCCAGACAGACAGCCAGCACTGAGGCCAAGACCACAACTGTTCAGTTGTTCTTGTTATGGTGGCAAATCAAAATCAATTGGAGGGCTTTCAAAAAGCATAGATTCCTGGGCCCCAACTCAAACCTGCCAAATATGTGTTTCTCTGGGAGTGGCTCAGTCATTTTCAGGAAAAAGCAAATCTCCTTGCTGATACTGACACAGGTCCTCTTTCCTGATGTTAAAACATGGACAAGTGGTATATTCTTTAAGAACATCTCAGTGTCTATGGTGTCATATACTGTCATATGTGTTATCTGTAAGTCCTGGAGTGTTAGGTACATGAAAGTATCAGCTAAATTCATTCTCCTTTGTTTGACTAAACAGTCTGTTTGTTAATAAACACACTCCTTTGACTTAGTAAATATTTGTTTACTATATTACCCAGAGAAGTAGAGGCCCTTGTGAAAGTGGAATGTGTGCAGAATTACTAGCAATAAATGTTTATAAAGGCATCGTAAGGGATATAAAAGAGACGAAAATCAGTGTTCTTAGTTGCAGATAACAGAATCATGCTAACTAAACAGAAAAGGAAATTGTTAAAGAGTATTAATAACTCCAAGGATCTCTGGAAAAGCCAGAGAGTGAGCTCAGAGGCTCCACCACTAGGGACAATGCCCCAAACACCCTGCAACCTGTCCCCATGAGGACACCACTGCCACAGCCACTCAGCAGCTCTCACTGATGATTCAAGAAACTCCACCATCGCTGTCCATGAAAAGCCGAAACCGTGTAAAAAAAAAAAAAAGGTAGAGTCTGCTTTTTCCTGTCATTCACATCTGAACTAAAGCCTCACATGGGTTCAACTGGTTGGCAGATTCATGTGTCTGTACCTGAGCTGCAAGGGAGGCTCAAAGAAAGAGCTTGAATTTCTGGCTCTGTCTTGAAGAAGCACGCCTCAATTTCCCAAAGATTGAAAAGTTGTCCAAAAGCTGATAAGGGTTTCTTCTTTCTCTTTCCTTCTTTCTTCTTCTTCTTCTTCTTCTTCTTCT
>NW_017731647.1:1440271-1442909 GCF_001890085.2 Hipposideros armiger | reverse complement strand
TCCTGAACAATTCAGTCCAAAAGCCATCAGATGAGCCAAATTTGACATGTGCACTGGGGGAAGGGAGGTGTCTGTGGTGTCGTAGAGTGGGATGTCAGAGTCTGACTAAAGTAAGGGTGTCTACACCGGGGAGGAGGCGGGTGTCCCGTGCAGAGTATCGGAGCCTGAGTGGGGTGGGAGAGCATCAGCAAAGGAGGATGGTAGCACAGAATAATGGAGTCTGAGCAGAGTAAGGAAGAAGGTGTCCATGCAGGAGAGAGTGTCAGAGCCCAAGAGGGTGAGGATGGCATGAACATGGAGTACCGTCCCGCTCAGGGTGTCCAAACCTGAGCAGGATAACAGGGGTGTTTGCACAAAAACGTGACCTGAGGCAGGCGTCAGAGCCTACATCTGGGTGGGGAATGAGGAGAGTTTCAGTAAAGGGGGTGGCCTATGTGTATTTCTGGAACCCAGGCAGGCTGAAGAGGGAGGGCATCCACATGGGGCAGTTGCAGGGGCTCAGAACTGGGGCTCAGAGCCCAAAAGGGTAAGGCAGGTTTCATTACTGCTGAGGGGCAGGGGCAGGGGGGTGCGGGGCGGGGGAGGAGAGGCTGGTTACATGTAGGGAAATTGATCAAATAAGTAAATTAACATCAAGCATAATGGAGCTAAGTTTCTCACTATTTGAGATGGAGCTACAAATAAGGAAAACAAACTAAAAGGAACACTGTAGATTGGGACTTGAAATGGAGGTATTGGTGTGAATTGATGGTTTTCAATATAAATAGATAGAAAAATAAATGCATGTGTGAGTGTGTGTCCATGCACACACATGTGCTGTGAGCATTCTCTGCCTCTGTCCCCCGAGAGCAGCAACACCTCCACTGTGACGAGCACATGCAGCACAGCACCGAGGGCATGGCTTCCAAATACCATTTCCAAGTAAAAGGAATTAGGGCTTCTTAGAGAAATGGCTGATTCCATGATGTCTTAGTCTGCCTGGACTGCCATAACAAAATGCCACAGACTGGGTGACTTGAATGACAGAGAGGTATTTCCTCATAGTTCTGGAGGCTGAGACGTCCAAGATGAAGGTGCCTGCCAATTCAGTACCCAGTGAGGTCTCTCTTTTTTATTTGCAAAAAGCCGCCTTCTCACTGGTCTTCACATGGCAAACAGAGGAAGTGAGCTCTCTGGGGTCTGTTCTTACCAGGACGTTGATCCTGTCAGATCAAGAACCTACTTTTAAGACTTCATTTAACCTTAACTACCTCCTTATAGGCTCTATCTCCAAATATAGTCACATTGGGGGTTAAGGCTTCGACATCCAAATTTCATAGGGACACAATTCAGTCCACAGCACATACCTGGAGCAGGGAAACTACAAGGTGAGCCTAGAACATCTAGTTTTGCCAGAAAAGTGAGGAAGTGCTCAAAGAATAATGGAGATGTATCAAAAAAGACACAAGATTGAAGGAGAGAGCTCAATACCCAAATCTGAAAAAAAAAGCATGACAAGAAATAACAGTAACATATTATAACCCTTTGAACAAAATAGAAAACAATGAGTCACTACTGATATAAACAAATAAAAGAATAAAAAGATTGAAAAGGAAGGGGATAGTTACATAGTCTCTAAGTACCTCCTTACAGAATACATATTAATTACATAAGGAGAAAAGAGTAATTTTATAGGGGAGAGGGCTGGCAGACATCACTAATTAAGTGACCAAAGTTAACATCATCAGTATTGGAACAAATAGAAATCATGGGCCACCTGATAAGATATAATGAGAAGAGCATAGCATCGATTCTTTGATAGGTTAACTTAAAAATAGTCACGAAGAAATAGCAGACAAACCTAAGTTGAAGAGCATGCTACAAAATAACTGGCCCATAATCTTGGAATGTGTCAAGATCATGAAAATCAAGGAAAGGCTGAGCAGACTCTTCCAGATTAAAAGAAACTAAAGAGACATGACAAATAATGCAACGTGTGATCCTACATTGAATCCTTTTGCTCTAAGGAACACTATCAGAACAATCAGTGAAGCTTGAATTAGATCTGGAAAGTAGATGGTAGCAATGTATCTACCTGAGTTTTTCTATTTTGATAGTTATGTTGTGGTTATGTGGGAGAATATTCTTTTTTTTTTTTTGTAGAAAATGCACAATAATGTATTTGAGGATGAGGGAGCACATGACTAATGGTTCACCATCTAATGATTCAGAAAAAAAAATGTGTTCTTTGAACTGTACTTGCAACTTTCCTGTGTGAGGTTGTTTCAAAATAAAAAAGAAATTTTAAAAAAGGAACCAGGAAACTGTACCACGATAAATGTGTGCTTTACCCTCTAGGCCATCACTTTTCTCTCAGATTCAGCGAACAACCTTACATCCTCCTCAGCAGAGAATGTAGAAGCCATCAAGATTGACTTCTTTGGGCTGGCCGAGTTGCACATTGGTGAAGAGCTGGATTGGGAAGCCAGAGGTCCCCGGTTTGGATCCCACATATGAGGGCCAGTGACACTGCCCTCCACAGCTAAGATGCTGAACAACGGCTCAACCTGGAGCTGGGCTGCCATGAGTCGCCGGCGACAGTGTAGGCTGCAGCCCCTGTGGCAGTGGGTTGCCATGGGCTACCATGTGTAGCCAGCAG